>NC_084481.1:119761516-119959016 GCF_030035675.1 Rhineura floridana
GGAATGCTTCTCATACAGAATTAATTTGAAATGCTGCATATTTATTATCATAATCATCATATTCAAAATAAAAAATATATGTACCGCCTTCAAGTTGATTCCAACTTATGGTGACCCTATGAATAGGGTTTTCATGAGGCTGAGAGGCAGTGACTGGCCCAAGGTCACCCAGTGAGCTTCATGGCTATGTGGGGATTTGAACCCTAGTCTCATTTTGTTCTCACAACAACCCTGTGAGATAGTAGGTTAGACTGGCCCAGGCAGGGTTATTCAGTGAGCAAAAATGATGCAAATAGGATCTCTTTTAATTGTGCTATCGACCTGCTTACTTCCACTCTGACTGGGGGATCTTGCAGCATGGGGAAGAGATGGGGGCACATCACAGCTGAAGTTCACCCATATAGGAGCATTATCTCTTGTTTATTACAGAGACGCCTGTTGCAGGTTTTGCTGCTGAGAGCAGCAGTCAGTTAGTGCGGCCACTTGAGTCACAGCTTGCTGATCCTGAGGAGGCAAAACTAGAAAGTGAGGTTCAGAAAGGAGGCCCTGTGCATGAGGAGGAGGAGGGCATGAAGCAGTGCCAGTTGCCCACAGCCACATCTGCAGAACAGCAAGTACCATGGTTTGGCTTTGAGAAAGCTTGTACATTTGTGAGCCAGAGTGGGGAAAATGTTGTTGTACAATGCAATTACTGCCTTCCAAGGATCAAAAATCTGAGATCAGCTGTTTCCTCCTCATCCAATGTGAAGAAACATTTTGAGGTAAGCCTTTGTCATGCTGGTCCTCAAAGAGTGTCCATTGTCTATTTATGTTTAAATTGTGAAGTTCCTCTTCCATTTTTTCTTGGATTCATGCTTTGTTCTTCTTCCTCAGAGGGTACACCCTGAGAAGCTGAGAGCAATTGAAGAAGCAATAAAGGCAAGGAGACGTGGCCTTCCTGAACCAATGCATGACACCCCTCCTCCCAAAATGCTGAAGCAGCAGCAGACAACCCTTGAGAGGTGGGGATCTGGCAGGGAGCCTGTCACCCAGACCAATCTCGACAGGAGAATCATTGATTTCATTGTAGAGGAGACATTACCACTTCAGACTGTGGACAAACCATCATTCATTAATCTGGTTTGCATTGGACTCCCCAAAGATCTCACCATCATATGTGCCAAGACTCTGAGAGACAGAATTGAGAAGAGAGCATGCCACATGAGAGAAACTCTTGCAAACCGAATGGGTGCTGTGGCATATATAGCAACCACTGCAGATTGTTGGACCAATGGCAAGAAGAGTTACTTTGGGGTAACAGCTCACTGGATCAACCCAACTACCCTGAAACGTGAGGTCGGGGCCTTGGCTTGTAAGCGTCTGAAGGGGCGCCATACATACGATGTCCTTTCAAAAGCACTGCATGATGTACATGTGCAGTACAAGATCCACAACAAAGTTATGTGCACTACTACAGACAATGGCTCCAACTTTGTGAAAGCATTCAGAGTTTTCATGGCCAAAGAACCAGTGGAAGCTGCAGGCACCAGTGACGATGATGGTGATAACCAGGAGGAGGAGGAGGCTGAGGTGGAGTTTGTGCCTATCTGTGAGATCCTGGACACAGGACCTGAGGCAGAGGAAGAAGCTGCAAACTCAGGAGAGGATTTTGTTTTACCACCACACCAGAGATGTGCTAGCCACACCCTCAACCTTGTGGCAACACAAGACATAGAGGCCATGCTTTCTGACTCCTCCAAAAGTAGTCTTCTTGGTCCTTTCAAGAAACAGTTTCATTCCTTGATGGGAAAGTGCAGCAAGTTGTGGTCCAAGCAGAACCAGTCAGCCCAGATTGCTGAGTATATCCGTGCGCAATGTGGTGTGTATCTGAAGGTACCGAATAAGACCAGGTGGAATTCCACCTTTGATGCATTGAAGCAACTACATGAGCTCCTGTCAACTGTGCCACTAAAAATGCATGCCATAATGGACCGCTGCTCCTTGTCCAGGATCACAGCTGCTGAGATTGAAGTGGTACAGGAATACACAGAGATTATGGAGCCACTAGCCCAGTCCCTAGATATCCTGCAACAGGAGAACGGCATGTTCATGGGGTATTTGCTACCAACGCTCTGCAATCTGGACCGCAAGTTAGAAGGACTGGAAAACAAACCTGAGAGGTACACATACTGTTTTCAGCTGCTGAGAGGTGTGCGCAAAGCCCTAAGAAAGCGGTTTGCAGCTATCTGGGAGGACAAGAGGCTTCTTCTGGCAGCCTGCCTACACCCTCGCTTCAAACTAGATTGGCTGGAATCGTGTCAGGCCACCACCCATACCAACAAGTAAGAACATTAGGGAAGCCCTTTGGGTGGATTACTCCAAGGGAAATGTTGTCTCAAGGGAGGCATCAGAGGGCTTAAGGTGGTAGGCAGGGGCTGGGCCTTTTCTTCCTGGGGCTCCTCATCACAACCTTGGGTTGCTGCAGGTAATCCTTAAGGGTCTGCTGTGCTGCCCCATGAGTGTGGTGACTTGGTCACCTTCCTACCTTCCATGTCATCATCCACAGGCTCAGGCTGGACCCTGAACCAGGGGACATGACAAGCATCAGGAAATGAAGAGCAGATGATGGTTTCCTAACATATATGTGTTAACATATCCTCTCTCTTTCTTAGATACACAATGGAAGCCTTGTTGAAAGCTGAAATAAAGATGGGTGTACTTAATGAGGACAGTGATCAGTCTTCAGATAAAGACCAGGAAGGAGATGACTTAGAAGATGACTTCTTTAACTTTCTGCCCCAGGGCAAGAAGTCAGCAGTGGACACTGCTGAGGAGGAACTGGTGAGGTACCTGAGGTCTCCCAGCAGGGAAGTGTCATCACTCCATGGCTTTCCACGTGTGCTGCGGTGTTTTTTGCAGCACAACACAGGCATGCCTTCAAGCGCCGCAGTAGAACGCCTGTTCAGTACTGGTGGCAACGTAATGACTGTAAAAAGACATTCCTTGTCTGACATGCTCTTTGAGCATCTTGTTCTTTTGAGACATAACAGAAACATATTATAAAAGCATTTCAAGTGTAAAATTTGATTTCAAGAGTTGGGGTATCTTCATTGCTTGGGGGGATGTGAGATTCTGTTATGCCATTATGTTAATCTTATGGATAATTTTTTTTATTCTACTACCCCCTGTGTGTGTGTGTTTATTTTTAATATTGTTTTAGGCTTCTTAGATGTGCAGCAGCCAAGGCCAGCACCTTGTAGGAGTTTTTTTAAAAAAGTAACTGAAATGTAACTGTAGTGATTACTTTGGAGGAAAAGTAAAGTAATCAGTTACTTTCAGAGCAATTGTAATTGTAACCGTAATTACTACTTTTTTGGGCCAAGTAATTGTAACTGTAATTTATTACTTTTTAAAAGTAATCTTCCAAGCTCTGCATGCCTCTGTCATGCCTCATCACTGGCTCCTGCTCTGCATTGTTCCATCATCTGTTCCAATTCTTTCCCCCAAACTCATTGCTGTATGGGAGAGTAGGAGTTGGAAAAGAACCAAGCAGCCATCGCATTAACCTTAAACTGAGTCTTTGGGCGGGGGGGTTCCACTCCATTCCCTGTGATTGAAAACCTTTAGTCACTGGAAATAAATTGCTTGTAAAAAGACACAGAGAGAGAGCACTTCCTGGTCCTTTCATAAATGCTCAGAACTTCTCAGGCAGATTTGGATGAGCTCGGTTACCCACTTGTCGCTCCTGTAACAGGAGCTGGGATCAGAAGCTCTGTCAAGGAGCAGCCCTTTTTGTGCAAAGGCCAGAGAAGGAAAGAAGATGGGGGAAACCTGGAGACAGAAGTGGATTCTTAGAAATGGCCATCTTTTTTTTCTTTTTCTAAGCCATGGGTTTCTTAAAAGGGCAAAGCTAAATGGGCAGGCCATTTCCATGTGGAAAATGAAAGAGAAGAGACCTAGAGACCAGGGGGTCGGGAAATGGAATGATTACAATGGAGCAATTGAGATGGATAGGGAAAAAGCAGATTTGTTTTTTAAAAGATAAACCTTGGGGGAAGTCTGGATAGACCATATTTAATTTTTTTTCATTTCTGAGCCTTGAGTTTTTGATTATGGAGTAGGTCCTACTGTGTGTGCAAGCCTGCGACTGCGCCCACTTTGACCACACCTACTTTTTGGCCACACCCATCCCATAGCATCTGGCTCCCCAGATGGTTGGCCAAGAGTGAATGTAGTCTTCAGGCCAAGTAAAATTCACTACTTCTGGTTTACACTATAGCAACATCTGTTAAAGTAGCAACAGCCACTTGAAAGATGGCAATATGTGGTGGTCCATTTTTGGCCAAGTGCTTTGTCCAGAGAAGGGTCAGGATTGTGATTTCTAAGCAATATAAAGGTGCTGTGGGTAGTGGTTCACCAAAATTAAGGTAGTGGTTGTTGACCTGAAGGACAGAGTAGTTGCTTGGAACTCTGGTTCACAGGTTGTGAAAGTTTCTAGATCAAGCTTTGCTGATGGTTGCATTTAAGTGGTATTGACAGCATGAAGCTCCTTTCTCCAACTTCGGTTGATATGCCAGCTGTGCACCCACCTGGAAAAGGGTGCTCTGGCCACTTAGACAAAAGTTGAGATTTGATTCCTGCAATATGTCATACATGGGACTGCCTTTGAAAAGGGTTTAGAACAGCCTTTCCCAACCAGTGTGCCTCCAGATGCTGTTGGACCACAACTCCCACCAGCCTCAGCCAGCATTGCCAATGGCCAGGAAAGATGGGAATTGTGGTCCGACAACATCTGGAAGCACACTGGTTGGGAAAGGCTGGTTTAGAAACTAGGAGCCAGGTTGTTAACTAGGATTTACCATGCTCTCTAGTACTTAAAGATCTTCACTAGTTTCTAATCTGTTCTCAAGAACAATTCAAAGTGGTGGGTTTGATCTATAAAGCTCTAAGTGAGGAGTAGCCAATGTGGTGCCCTCCAGATGTTTTTGACTCTAACTCCCATCAATCCCAGCCAGCGTGGTCAATGGTCAGGGATGAGGGAGTCATAGTCCACAACATCTGGAGGGAACTACATTGATTATTCCTGTCCTAAACCATCTGGACTGGTATATCTGAAAGACCTGCATCTAAGGTCCTTCTCCAGGAGCCCCACTTGCAGAGGTCATGCCAATAGCAAAGGTGTGAAAGAATAGGGCACTCACCTAACCTCCTGACAGCTGCATTGCTGCTGCTTACTGGAAAGGAGAAGGCCAAGGGTGAGGCAATGGGGAAGTTAGCACAGTGTAAATGCACCGGCGGAGCCAATCCACTGCTCCTGCAGATACATTTATATTGACTGATCTCCCTGCTGCCTTGACCCTTCCCCTTTTTGGTAAGCAGCAGCGACTCAGCTGTTGGGAGGTCAGGTGATTGCTGCTGCTCCATCATGCCATCCACTACTGTGTTAGGCAGCTGACCATTGGTGAGAAAGCTTTTTCTGTGGGGATGCCCCAGAAGTGGAGCCATCTTAAATATGCAGATCAGTCCTATGCATGTTTATTCAGAAATCAGTATATGTTCAGCAGGGTCTACTCCTTACTGAGTGTGTTTAGGACTGCAGCCTAAGTCAATTGAAGCTAATAAAAAAATTTCCTATTAACATTAGTTGTAATGTCTATCCGTAATGATTCTTAAATTAGTATTTTAAATTGTTTTAACTCAAGTTGTTAGCTTATGGTTTGCTATAGTGAAAGAGAATATTTTTTTAAAGAACAAACAAGTAGAAAGCTACATTAAATGTGTTTTGCAGCAAAAGTTCACATCCCCCCAAAGTCATCCCAAAATTCATGAAAAAGGAAACATAGAAATATTTGTCCAAGCTATGTACTTTCTAGGGGCAAGTGATTATAATTTTGCCCACAACGTTTTACCTCCAATTACTACTAACTCACACACACACACACACACACACACACACACACACACAGACAGTATCTATATGCTATACAATCAGTTCTGGGACAATCTCACATTGGCTCATCTTGATTTGGATTGACTATATGGAAGATATCCTCCCTTTATCTCTGAAATGGGACTATACTTCTTTATCTTATAGGTGCAGCAGTACTATGAAAATAGGGAGGTTACCCACAATACATTTATCTGATAGCTGCAGATCTGTATTTCTCTAAACAGTTAATTTCGCCTAGAAAAATATGTATCACTGATGGATATAGCTCTCTTAAATTGCATAAAATGGAAGTTGTCAGCATATTGTTGCTGAATTTATATTAATTTTTGTTGCTCTTCCTAATGACAAACCTGAGAAGTGGCTTTCATCTTTGAAATCAGAACACTACTCCTCTGATCTTCAAATAACCACATCAGTTACTGTTAAGAAAAATAAATCACTGCCCTATATCCAAATGGTGAAATTAAAAGCAAGCTAATCCTAGATTTGTTCAGAGTGCAATGCCACTCCATGTGTGAATATAAAAAAAATCCATTATTCATTAGCATCACAGTTGTGTGGAGCTCAATCTAGATTAAACAAAATAAAGGGGCCCCAGACAGCACCATCTGCATTGTTAAACAGGCACTTTTCGTCACCCTTTGAATTAGCGGCTTCTCTAAATGGAAATGATGGGAAGTTTGGACAGATGTTCACTTAACTATTTAAACAGTCAGCTTAAGGAACATGAAAAATGTATTTGGTACTGGATTCACCTGCCTCCTTCCAGGGGCTTTGGGGGTAAGACAGTGTTAAACAGCTTTGAATGTTTGCATAAGATTTAAGGATTATGTTCTGTCCAGCTGTAATCATGTTGCTTTTTAATGTCTGTAACAAATATAGTTCCCAGCTAGTCTGTGTGCTAATCTTGTTCTCGGCCTCGAACATTCCTTTCTACTCTTCAGTATGCGAACATTTCTCACTCACTGTAGCACTTCCACGTTCACATTTTTTTTGATGGGAATGGCACAGAATAGTGCAGTTGCTTGCATTTAAAAAGGTACTAGAAATTTTACTGAGGTTTGGGTAATATTAACTGGGGCTGTCAACAATTACCCCAAGAAATAAGCACCAGAAACCAAATACATTTTGTATGTGTTCTAGACTGAGCCCTCTGGTACGTAGAGGTTGTGTTCCCAGACAATTGCTCCTAACCCCTAAAATGATGTATGGACAGTCATTTTTCAACATAGTGGATTGGATCTTAAGATAAGTTACCTTAAAGAAGTTCACAGAATTAAGGTTTCCCATGCCCTCTTTGCCCTTCCAGCCCCTTCACCCCTGAAAAGTCTGTCTTCAGCCTGCCTAAACAATGTGGGATGGCATGCAGGGGGATTTTTGGGTGTACAAAAGATGTGAAAATCCATTCCATAAACCTCCTTAAGTTAACTTAGCAGATGGGGAATCTTTGGCCCTTCAGATGTTGCTGGACAACTCCCATAATCTCTGACTACAGTAGGGCTCTACTCATACGGCGGGTTACATTCCGGACCCCCGCTGAAAAGCAAAAACTGCTGAAAAGCGGAACTCATTGAATAGCATCGACACCCAAAACCCACCGTAACAGTGGAACAAGCGCTGTATGAGTGGGGCTTTAGTCTAATTGAGACCACTGCATTAGCAAAGCACTGTAAGGAGGGTTCCTACTGTATTGGCCTTTCTGTCCAGGGTGATGGGAGCTGGTGTCCAATAACCTCTGGAAGGCCACAGGTTCCCCATCCCTGGCTTAAGTCCATCAATCACCATTAGTCATGATAGCTAAATGGAACTCTTTTAGCAGCAGGTTAAGGAGCTACACAACAAGAAATAAGCCTCACCTTCACACTTCTTGTGAGCTTTCTATAGGTGTGCAGCTAGCCCAAGCTGGAAAAAGTGTGTTGGAATAGTTTTGATCTGAACCAGCCTTCCTCGACCTGATGACATCTCCTGTCAGCCTCAGCCAGCATGGCCAATAGTTAGGTATGATGAGGGTTGCAGTCCAAAACATCTGGAGGACAACAGGTTGGGGAAGGTATTTGCAACAAAAAAGGCTCTTCTTATGCTCTCATTCTTCCCTTAAGGGATGCTTCTTCCCATTAGGTTTTTCTACTCTATTTGAAAAATGTGTGAAGGGAAGTGTTCAGAAGTTTGCCATATACTCATAGTTTGGTAATAATAGAAAGGTCATCCATATGTGTTCTAAAGTGAATGAGGAGAGCATGTCTCATGATTTATAGCCTTGAAAGCAAGATGTATTTTCCACCAATAAATACATTTTTTTGATAACACGACCAGTTGTGTTCCTTTCCCTAGAGGATCTACAGTGGGATATTGAAGGTGGCTAGGAGGGAAGGATGTTAGGATTTCTTCCAGCAATAAAACTCCTCATGGCTTAAATGTACAAAACAAGTATCAAAACAAAGGGGGGGATCCTCCATCCCTTTGATCCCCAGTCTTTCATATCAAATGCAATCTTGTCACTCATACCAATAGAAGACTCAGACATATTAGTGTAGTATATCATAAGATCCTCAATACTTAGCTAGCGTGATCCCAACAAGAAGGAATGAGTCAGAGACAAGAGAAGCTTTTATCAGCTTTTAAAAAAACTTTGTAAAATAAAAGTTGGCAAGCAACAAATTTTTAAGTACAGATTTATTTTCTCTTATGTAACGGAAGGGCCTAGCCAGCTTGTAAATAAGCTTAGGCTATGCAGATTTAAAATTTAACACAATTAAACTTTTACCCTGTGGTAGTAATTATGCTTAATGGCTCTTACTCTGAACTTAACCATGTCTATTGTCATTAGCCAATCTGAAATCAGGAGTTTAGCCAAGGACAATTTTCTGTAGTTTATAGGCACACTAAAATCCTGCAAGCCTAGAATCTCATTGGCTGTTGATGTCATTGTGTATAGTAAAAATTAAAGCTAATTGGCACAGAGGACCGGCAGTGAATACGAATGAATTGATGGGAGAAAATGGAATAAAAGGAAGCACGCTTAGTGGCGTGTGACTATTGAAGTTAGCTTTTTATTTAAAGACTTCTCTGTTTAGAGCAGCAATCTTTTGTATAGCACTTTGTGCGTGTTGCAGGGGCTGTGTAGCTACATCTCAAATCCATAGCAGGCATGTATATTTATCAAAGATTTGGTACTTTACTGAAAATAAGGCACAGCAAGAAAGTCCTATGATAAATATGGCAAGCAGGCAGGCTTCTTCCAAGGAATATTCATTTATTCTTTAGGGAAGCACATTAGATGTAATGCTTCTTTGTTCCAAGGCACTTTCTTTATGAGGACAATGTCGCTTTCAAGTTCCTATCAAGGAGACACCCCTTGGCCTCCAGGCTGCTGAAACTGCCTCTCTTTCTCCATCAGAGCTGGATCATTCATTATGGGTCTCCACATAGCATGCCTCAAAAAATGGCTTCCTTGTGCAAATCAGCTCTGCCCAGTTATAACGTGCAAGAGCACCCAACATGTGGATAGCTGCCATAAGACTGTGAGACTCCATTCTCCTTCCAGTTTTGGTTGGGAATTTGGAGCAGGTCTATGGAAACAGCCACTATGACCCATGTAAGGACCATGGGCTGCTGCTGCCCTAAATGGCCTCCCCAAGGCTCCTGTTCTTAGGTCAGTCAGACACTTTCCCTTTCCTACCTGAACTCAGAGCCATAGCTCACTGGTAGAGCACATGGTTTGCATGCAAAGGGTTTTAGGTTTGTTCCTTGGCATCCTTTCCAGTTAAAAGAATCTGAGCATCATTGGGAAAAGATCTCTTTTTGAAACCTGGGAGAGAGCTGCCTGTTGCACTGGTGCCCTAGATGGACCTATGATCAGACTAGATTTAGATAAAGCAACTTAGGCCCCATTGAAATCAATGGCATTTATGTTGAACCATGACTAAGTTTTCACATTCATTTCAATGGGAACTAAGTGTGACTCACTTTGCCTGGATTCAACCCCAGGTATTTATTTCTTAGCTTCGTATTACCATCTGACTCTCTCATCTGCTGTTTATGGCCGATATCTGGCAACCTTTCCCATTAATGTCATGTGCAACTGATATAAACTATAAGCCCTCTTAGAGATGGACTTTACTGCTTCTATAATCCATACACTGCCTATCTAATTGGTCCTAAAATGTTGAGAACAGGGGAAGTAAATTTGCTCCTAATAAAGGCATCATTTCACCATATGTTTTAAACCGAAACAGATGCTTTTCGTATCACCCATATTTCATGTACCTGAGATGAACAGAGGAATCACCATAGTGATATTCCAAAAATAATCACTGAGCTCGTTCTATAAAAAGTGATATTTCTAACAATAAACAATCATGAATAACATAGAAAGTCATTCTATAATTGAACTGTCTCAATAAATGACATCAGTAACAAAACAAAATTATGAAAGTGTCTCAATAAGCAAAGAAACCAGTTCAAGCATGCTACAGAGGGCTTCTTCAATGCCCATAATAACTTGTATTAAATCATTTCTCATCCCTCATCTACTCTCTCAGTCAAACATCTACTCTCACAGTATCATGCATAACTGCATCTAGGTAAGGAGTAGAGCTCGTACTGGACTTTCTGGATAAGACAAACACATCACATTACAGAGCATCTCTGAAAAGGGAGAAAATTTGATCTTTGAAATGCTTCTGGTTAAGAGAACACGCTACTCATAAGAGATTCCCATGCGGCTTATCTTACATCATTTTTGCAGTCTCATCTTATCCGGATCCGTTTCAATCCAGTTTTAGGCCCGGTTTCGGCACTGAAACAGCCTTGGTCGCCCTGTATGATGACCTTTGTCGGGAGAGGGACAGGGGGAGTGTGACTTTGTTGATTCTCCTTGATCTCTCAGCGGCGTTTGATACCATCGACCATGGTATCCTTCTGGGGAGACTCGCGGAGTTGGGAGTTGGGGGTACTGCTTGGCAGTGGTACCGCTCCTACTTGGCAGATCGTCGCCAGAAGGTAGTGCTTGGGGAACATTACTCGACACCCTGGACTCTCCATTGTGGAGTCCCTCAGGGGTCGGTTTTGTCCCCCATGCTTTTTAACATCTACATGAAGCCTCTGGGTGCGGTCATCAGGAGTTTTGGAGTGCGTTGTCATCAGTATGCTGATGACACGCAACTCTATTTCTCCTTTTCATCTTCTTCAGGTGAGTCTGTTGATGTGCTGAACCGTTGCATGACCGCAATAATGGACTGGATGAGAACTAATAAACTGAGACTCAATCCAGACAAGACTGAGACACTGTTGGTGAACGCTTTCCCCGCTCAGATGGTGGATGTGCATCCTGTTCTGGATGGGGTTACACTCCCCCTGAAAGAACAGATCCGTAGTTTGGGGGTCCTTTTTGACCCTTCCTTGTCTCTTGAGGCTCAAGTGGCCTCGGTGGCACGGAACACGTTTTACCATCTCCATTTGGTAGCCCAACTATGCCCCTATCTGGATGGCGACGACCTCGCCTCAGTTGTTCACGCTCTGGTAACTTCGAGATTGGATTACTGTAATGCGCTCTACATAGGGCTGCCCTTGAAGACAGTTCGGAAGCTTCAGCTAGTGCAGAATGCGGCAGCTAGACTATTGACGAGGACCAGTCGGTCTTCGCACATAACTCCTGTTCTGGCTCGCCTGCACTGGCTACCTATTTGCTTCCGGGTGAGATTCAAGGTGCTGGTTATGACCTATAAAGCCTTACATGGCGTGGGACCGCAATACCTGGTGGAACGCCTCTCCCGCTATGAACCTACCCGCTCACTTCGTTCAGCATCTAAGGCCCTCCTCCGGGTACCAACCCATCGTGAAGCCCGGAGGGTGGTTACTAGATCTAGGGCCTTTTCTGTGGTGGCCCCCGAGTTGTGGAATAGCCTCCCCGAAGAGGTACGCCTGGCGCCTACATTATTATCTTTCCGGCGCCAGGTAAAGACCTTCTTATGCTCCCAGGCATTTTAATCATTTTAATCTTTTTATCTTTTTAATCTTGTAATACTAATCCTTTTATCATCTTATATTTTGTTTAATTGTATTTTGTTTTCATTGTGTCTTATATGTTTTGTGATTTTATTATTATGATGTATGTATTTTATCCTATTATGTTTACCGCCCTGAGAGCTACTTGCTATGGGCGGTATATAAATGCAACAAAATAAATAAATAAATAAATAATGCTCTGGACTAAACCATTCCCCTTGACCTTCCATGATATCCCAGGTGCATTTATAGCAGCAGGTATTAAAAGTGAAGTAACCATTTAAAGCAGGTTTCCATTTAACACAATAGGGAGAGATGCTAGTAGGGAATAATTATTTCGAGTTGTATCCAATTGTGTCCATCCACTGACAGAAGGCTCTTTGATCCAGCAGAGGCTACTGTGAGCAGAAAGCATGATTTTTCCAAAGCCCTCATTCTTCTGCAGCACCCTTTGCCATCTGCTCCGAACTCTTCCAGCTCTCTGGAGCAGATGGGGGGGGCATGCAGGGGAATACACAGGGAAGAGGCAATCAGCAATATCTGCCTTCCCCATGTTCTGTTCAGGAAGCCTCTACCGGTTCAATGAGCCTTCCATGAACAAAGAGACACAACTGGATACAACCTTTCATTATTAGATATTCCATCTAGCAGCATAAACAACTCAACTCTAGAGAAGAGAACATACCTCTGAAAAGTGAAAACCACTATACTTTTTTGGGGAGTCTTCCACTGTGGGACTTCCTTGTCAGAGGCTTATTTTAAAACTCTGTGATTTAGCTAGTATGATGATGACATGGTTATCATTGATGCATGTCAGTTGCTGAGTTCAGTATTCAGCCGAATCCCCATTCTCTGAACCTTTGTATTTTCAAGCTCCAGTTCATCAGAATTCATTATGCGTCCTTCACGGAAATAGCACAACAGCTATTCTGAAGGATCCAAAGGATCTAGAAATTCCTTGGGCTGTTTGGATAAATATTTGCGTACTTAATTAACAGGACAGCAACCAGTGAATTGTAGCATCAAGAAAGTGCAGTGTTTTGTTACAAGCTGCTTGTGTTGTATGATAAAAGGTGACCTAGCTTTTAATACTTTTAATACTCTTCCACTCTAATGAAGAGATACACTCACATATGGAATAAGATGCAGGGGCTGCCTATTCACTCCTTGGCATATGTATGGTAAATTATAAGAGACAACATTTACCTACCTTCCACAAAATAAATAGCATCTTTTTAGTTGTGCTAAACAGCAAAAAAACAAGCATAGGAATGTAGGCAGCTGCTTTATTCCACATCAGTTCATTGGTCCATCTAGCTCAGTATTGTCTACAGCAGGGATGGCTAACATGTAGCTCTTTTGATGTTGCTGGACTACAACTTCTACCATCCCTGATCACTGGCCACACTGTCTGGGACTGATGGGAGTTCGAGTCCAACAACATTTGGATGGCCAAAGGTTTGCCATACCTGGTCTACATTTACTGGCAGTGGCTCTCCAGGGTTTCAGGCAGGAGTCTTGCCCAGTCCACCCTAGAGATGCTGGGAATCGAATGAGAGACCTTTAGCAAGCAGAGCATGTGCTCTACCGCTGACCTCTCCACAAGTATGCTGTTTGACAGTTACCTGGAGAACATACATCTTATCAACGAGCAATTTTTTGTTGTTGTTGGACAGATAACTAAGTTGGAGTAGATGAAGCAAGACAACTTCTTTGATGGTTACACCATGGTGTCTACTTGGAATAATGATCACACTCTGAGACAAGCAATCCAGAATATGACGATTACATCCATAATATGAAGATCCAAAAGGATCTCTCCAGACTGGGTGAATGGGTATTAAAATAGCACATAAGATTCGATGTAGGTGTAAAGTGATGCACATTGGGACAAAAAAGCCTGACCTATGGGTCTGAACTGGCAGGGGCTGATAAGGAAAGAGATCTTGGAATCAGGGTGGGAAATTCAATGGTAACTGAAATGATCAAAGAGCAACTCCCTTATGAGGAAAGGTTACAACATTTGAGGCTTTTTAGTTTAGAAAAAAGGATATGATAGAGGTGTGCAAGATTATGCATGGTGTAAAGAAAGTGGACAAAGAGAAGCTTTTCTCCCTCTCTCATAATACTGGGGCCATTCAATGAAATTGAATGTTGGAAGATTCAGGATAGACAAACCAAAGTACTTGGATTAGCACAACACAAAGTTAAACTATGGAACTCGCTCACATAAAAGACAGTGATGACTACCAAACTGAATGGCTTTAAGAGAGGATTAGGCAAATTCATGGAAGATGATGACCACTAGCCATGATGGCTAAGTTCTACCTCCACTGTCGGAGGCAGTATGCCTCTGAATACCAGCTGCTGGAATCACAAATAGAGAGAGTGCTGTTGCACTCAGGTCCTGCTTTTGGGCTTCCCATGGGCATGGTTGGCCAGCGTGAGAACAGGATGTTGGACTAGATGGGCCTTTGGCCTGATCCAGCAGGGCTTGTCTTATCTTTGTATGTAAGATTCACTGTTCAGCTATTAATTCTCTTCTCTTCATGCCAGAGTTTAAGAACTATGTTGATTAGTGGCGGTTCATGGAATAGGGCATGACAGCATGTGGGAAAAGTAGAGATGGAAGGATCTGTCAAGGTCTGTTCTCTCAGTTTCTCTCAGTTTTCCAATCTTAAATTCAGTTCTCCACATTTATGCAGAAGTTTATTTTTAAAATCCTCATAAAATTCTTCAACATTTTAATACAAATTTCTTCAAATAAACACATTTTTGTACACACTTTTGCAAGCAATTGCTTATAATATAATGCATTTTATGTTATTTCACAAATATATTCATTTTATGCATATTTCCCCCGATATATGCATTTTTGTAAACATTGGTTGGAGAACTGCCTTGCAAAATTTGGAGAAATTTGAATTTCAAGGAATGGCTGTGTTTTGGGAGGGAAAAATATCAATAATTTAAGATATGCAGACGATTCCCTACTACTAGCAGAAACCAGTAATGATATGAAATGAATGCTGATGAAAGTTAAACAGGAAAGCACAAAAGCAGGACTACAGCTGAACATCAAAAAGACTAAAGTAATGTCAACAGAAGATTTATGCAACTTTAAAGTTGACAATGAGGACATTGAACTTCTCAAGGATTATCAATACCTCAGCACAGTCATTAACCAAAATGGAGACAATGGTCAAGAAATTAGAAGAAGGCTAGGACTGGGGATGGCAGATATTTGCCAATAATGTCATTTTAATTAGTTCTGTAAACTGCTTTGAGGTTTTTTTACAATAAAGTGGTATATAAATGTAAATAAAATACAAAAATAAATCACTGTGGCTGTTGGGTCTTTTGCCTCTTTTAGGAACAAAGGAATATGTCTTATACCGACTCAGGTCATTTGATACCATCTAGCTCAGTACTGGTAACATGGACTAGCATTGGCTCTCCAGGATTCTAGGCAAGAGTTTTTTTCAGAGATTGGATTTTGGACCTTTACATGCAAAGCATGTGCCCTATCACTGAGCTATAGCACTTCCCATTTAAAAAAGTATCTTTTAAAATTGTTCCTTTCAATTCACTAATGAATGTACAGCATACAAGGGCAGATCCACACCATTCTTTTAAAGCACATTCAACACACATTTGAAACACATGAATCCCATCACAGAATCATGGGAACTGTAGTTTGTTAAAGGTGGTGGGAGCTATAACTGTGAGGGAGGAATTATACTTCCCAATATTCTTTGGGGGAAGTCATGCACTTTTAATGTGAGTTGGATGTGCTTTAAATGTATTGTGTGGATCTACTTCATAAACTTGCCTGCATGTAAATCATTTTAATTAATTTTTTTTAAATGGACATCAGCTACAAAGTTTACTGGGTGACCATGGGCTACGCACCACCTCTCAGCCTTATCTGCCCCTCAGAGTGAAAACAACAGAGGGGGACCATGGCCACCCCAAGGAGTAAGGGCACAATTAAAATGTAGATGAAATAATAATGTACAACTATAGTGTGAAAACAAATACTCATCAGGACATAATATGAAGAAATATTTATATAAGCATGTCTGTCAAAGATGTTTATTATTTACACAACCTGTAAAGATATTTATAGTGCAATCCTATGCATGTTTACTCAGAAGCAAGTCTCAATGTATTCAGTACTCAAACAGGGAAGCGAGCACAGGACTGCAACCTCAAGTGATCAGGAACTTCACTCACCCAACCCAAAAGTCAGAATCATGCCACTTTAAGCTGTTTTACAACTGTTTTATAGTTTTATGGTTATTAGATTTTAAATGGATTTATTTCTTTTTGTGAGCTACCCTACCTCACAGGGTTGTTGGAAAGGTTCCATATACAAACACACTGGAATGTAAACATACATACACCCCATATAATAGTTTATTGTCAAAACCAGTTGGTCATTGCAGAACATTTTTAAAAGAATAAAATCAGTATTAGTTTCCTACAAAATAAAAGCAATGAAACCTAAGTAAGCCCTGCCTAATTGCTTTAAAAATAGGATTGGAGAGAGAGAGAAAGATTTAAAACACAAACACAGTCTTTAGCTATGTTCACTCAAAAGTCCCATTAATTTACAGCACAATCCTAACCATGTCTTCTCAAAAGTAAGTCCTATTGAATTCAATAGGGTTTACTCCTGGTATGTGGGATTTACTCCCAGAAAAGCGAGTAGAGGATTAAAGCTTCATATAGGGAAGGTTTTCAAAACAGGCTATAAATTAGACAAATAAACTGCCATCTTTAACAGCTCAGAAAAATTTAAACTTGCTTGGCTTTTAGAAAAGTACAACACGTTGTAATTGCATCATAAGCTGAATGTATACTGTTTAAAAATTACTGTTCAAAAATTATTTGAAGGATAAAATGTATTATGCTATTTTTGCAAGTAATTAAAAAACCCTGCATGTACACTTTTATTATAATCATAACTGAAATTGTTTACAGTAAACAACTGCCTACCAAGATCCTGTTGTGATTTTTTTGTTCCACATCTCCTACACACAAAGAGAAAGGAACTTTTACTATTGCTGACAGCTATAAACTTACTCAATTTATGAGATTTTCAGACAAGCAGGAAAAGATAATAGTTTTCTGGCCTTGCAATGGGTTTTAGCTATTGCCTGGAGGTCAACAAATCCCTTGTCAATCACAACTCTGACTTCACTTATTGGCTACAAACCTGAAAGGGAGGGGTTAGAGCAGCCAGCTATGAGCTCATTTAACAGAAGCTGAGGGAGGGGGGATGGCTGACATTTTGGTGTGTATATCTTGAACCAGATCACCTAGAAACTTAATTTTTTTTTAAAATGAAAGCAGAGAGAGATTGGGGTGACTCAACCGGAAAGGACCCCAAAAATCTGGAGTCTCCAGGCAAAATATGGAGATCTGGCAACCCTTCTCTCCAATCACCCCCAGTCTGAACTAGTCCAATCCAGAATTCTAGACATGCAAACTAGAACAAAATATAACATCCTGGAACTACAACCAATTCTTTTTAAGAAATGGGTAAGATGGAAGGAGAGGAGATATAAAATGAAATCAGTTACTAGTTTCAGATGGAAGCTTTAATATTTCAAAGCAGTAAAGACCCAAACAGTGGTGATCTCAATAAAGCTACCCATCACCAAGGGTGGGAAAATTTTACTCTGGGTGCTGTATGTCCCATATACTCCAGAGTCTGCTAGAGCCTTATTCCATTTCTTTTGAATAATCTATGTGTGTACATATTTTCTAAAGGAAATCCAGTAAATTTGTACAAATTTGTGTGTTGTGTTTCAACCATAGAATTTGGGTTTTCCAGTCATAATATTATTTAGTGCATAATTCCAGACACCTTGGGTGTAATTGCTCCAACTAATATTAACACACAACTTGAGTTTTACAGATGCTATGCAAACACACACAGCAGAGGTCTCTTTGGAGAGTTTAAAAATTATCAGTAGCAAAACAGCAAGTCTGAAAGTGCCAGAGGCAGGTTAGAACATCAAACGACTGCAAGATTTAGTACACGCAAGCTTTTCACTTAATCACAAAGCTTTAGGAAAGAATAAAAAAGTCAACTAACAAACCAAGTGCAATCTATTTCTGCCTTTAGAGTGAAGAACTTTTTCTGGTAGACAGCTTCAGTTAAGATATCATACTTTGGGAGGGTCTTTGCTTTAAAGTTGCAGACAATGCAACAGAACTTTTATATGACACATTACACTAAACCCAGTGTACTCTAACAGGAATGGCTATTACATTTGAGCACAGCAGAATGGAGAACAATAAATTCCTGCTCACATCTTTTAAGTAGAGTGAAAGGAAAACAAAAGTAATAGGGAAATCCTTGGGTAGAGATCACACTATGCTAGCAGTATCCATATTCAGGCATTGCTATTCTGATGCGGCAAACCCACATTTTGTAGCAAGCCATGCTTATGTTGCATGATGATATCATCAGGTGGCATGAACAATGCTATAGCTTTAATAGTATCATTTGGGGTTCAGGGATGAATCCAGGAAGAGGCCCAGTGTTAGCTTTGTAAACCGCCTAGATTGGGAGTCACTCTTAACCTCCAAGTGTCCACATCTGCTGGTCCAAGTGATCCCAGACTACTTGGTCCTTGGCTGGACTCATCTGGGCTCCTGTTCATACAGGCCAACATACTTGCCCTTGGCTTGCCCCTATAGTGGAGCCCATTCTTTTAGGGCTAAGGCTATGACTTTGGCAGCAGCATGGGGTCTGATGGTAGAACGGATCTTTCTCTAGAGAGGAGGCCATGGCTACATGCGAAGCATGTATTTGCTGCAATTGATGGTGTTTGCTTACATATATTTATTCAGTTCCACTTCCTAGAATTGGATCAGCATGGATCTGCAGGCACAGCAGAGTACACTGGGCCAGACAATAAATATGGGAGACTGATATTGGATTCCAACATGATCAGGGCAACAGGCTACAGCCTGGGATGGAAACAACTGCAATGGGAATGACTGGTTCCCCTGCTACAATAAGAACTACAGAATTGCAGCCAGATGGATATTATAATACTGTTGGCTAAGAGCAAAGAGGAATGAGCCTCATTTGTGCTGCACAAGAGGATTTGGAATGGCATGCTAAATATTTCCTAGGAGCCAAGAGCAACTGATTTCAGAAATGTTAGCAAGATGGAAATGGTAAGGGTTAGGGTGCCCAGGTGAGTTGAAGACTTGCATGTGATGTAAAATTTCTGGCCCTCTTTCGGGCATGTGTGTGTGTGAGAGAGAGAGATTGCCTACCTGGAGATCTCCCATAACTGCAGGGAGCTCTGCAGAGAAGACAGTTTCTCTCTCTCTTAAAAAATGCATTTTAAAAAACTATTTTCATTCTGACTTGCTGGAGCAGCTGGCTCTTCTGTTTTGGTGCTGGATTCAGGCTAGTTAGCTAGGGTGCTGACTCTGCACTGGGCAAGGACCACACAGCTTAAGGAGTAAGTGGAATGGGACTTTCCAAAAAGCCCGTCTGAAGGTACTGCATTATGAAACCTTCAGATTTTGGGGGTAGGGGGTAGGCAGTGCAATCAACCTCATCATCCACTGCCTTCCTCATGTTTTTCTCCTTCCTCAATTTTCTCAGATTGCAGAATGGGGCAATATAATCAACATTTGGTCCCTGCCCTTTGCTATGCCAAATGTTGGAAGCTATCATACAAGGAAGTTGTGGACTTGTTATCCAACTATATGTGTCAGTGGTGGCTGTGTGACAATGATGCCCATTGGGACTGGTAGGGTGTAAGGCAGGAGGCCAACAGGAGTGCAAAATATCAGTTCTGAAATTGTGCCTTACAGTAATCACTTTGTATTTTACAATTTTGTCCTCATTTTAGTCGTGCTTCTTCATGTCTATTATTTTGTATTATTGTTAAACAAAATTTTTAAAAGAATGATCATAAGCTCAAAATCTAAATAACGTTATGGGTTAAGGCAGCTCTTTTCAAAGCAGAAGGTGGGTACCCTGAGAAGGGCACAGAATCATAGCCTGGGATGAGAAAAGGAAATATATACACAATCCATTTTGGATAAGTGGATCAAAAGATAAGTGATGTCACAAGCTACTGACTGGTACAAATTAAAATGAACTGACAGAGGGCAAAGAGTGTGTAGGAGCCTGCATGGGAAAGACAAGTTGTGAAAGGGAAGGAAATAGAAGGTACAGGGCAGATGGAAGTTCTAGAATGTTTAGAAGATTGGGCACAATTTCAAAAAGCACCATGCCTGTGAAAACATACCCGAGAAGCAAACCAGCTCACCCCCGCTGCCGTTTCTGTTTCATTCCAACTTGTGGAAGGTAACTGTCTGCAGCAGAGAGCCTTGTGTATCTGTGGAGGCTCTTCATGAGTTTTAGAACCCTGATTTTCCATGGATAGACAAGTCTCCATAGATACATAAGGCTTCCCCCTACAGACAGTCACCTTCCACAAACTGGAAAGCAACTAGAACAGTGACTAGGGTGGGAGTGGAGCTAGCACACTGACTCTTGCTGCCCCCTCACGTGTGTTTATTTGACATTTAAATGTAGTGCCTATCTAAAGCTGAGGAAAACTAACGGCTGTTTCACACATTATCTGATAGCAAACACAAGTTTGCCACTGATTATACGAAGTCCTGCAGCCACTTGTGTTTGCAATTCACATTTCACACTTTTAGGTTACACTTAACAAACACACTTAAAATAGCATAGATGTATACCCAACAAAAAGAAAGAAAGGAAGGAGAAGCAGACCTACCATCATCTTCTTTTGAGGAGTTATTTAAATGATGTTTCCATCAAAATTAGAGGATTGGTTCTTTCTTTTAAGAAGTTCATTGTTCTAGCCCAGTGATACTTGCTGCCAATGGCCATGAACACTACATTTATTTGTTGAAAAACCATTGCCTGCCTTAAAAAGTGTCCTTCCCTGAACATAGAAGTTACAGAAAACTTAGAGTAATCAGTCTGACAGATTAACCCAAGTTTTACTAGTTTTGGCACATACACTTGACTTTCAGTGTCTATGTGTAGAGCTGTGGTTTGACCATTTAATTTTGTTCCACCATCCTTATTCAAAAATGGTAGCCTAATGAAAACCAGGTATTACTGAGTGTACCTCTTTTCCAGAGAGAAATGGGACAATTCCAAGAATCAAGATCTTACTTTGCACAGACAGTAATCAAAGGAGACACTGCATCTACTCTAAACATCTTTCATCCACAGGGATCATGAAGCACTTTACAAATTGAAATAGAATGTCCATAGAACTATGGCCAACCTAAAAAATAGGCAGTCGCACCATGCAACTATTGAGGGTGAGAAAGACAGAATGCTATTATTCAGCTGAAACAAGGCTACAGCCATGGTTCTCAAGCAAAAAACGTATTTTCTCAGGACGTGCAGTCAATAGCTAGGACTGCTCTCCTCATGATGTGAGAGAAAGAAAGAGAGCTCATTGTTTCCTTAGTCTATACCTTAAGGACCTTCTTTCTTAAGATACCTTAAGGACCATCTGAGCCCTTATATCCCAGATCATCCAGAGAATGGGCTTCAGCTAGAAGTTGGGCATTTAGTGTCTCTTTCATGCTATGGAACACTCTTTCAGCGATTTGGCAAACATCCTCGCTTTTGGCTCTCAGGTGCCTCTTGAAGACTTTTTAATGTCGATATTCCTATGCAGTTGTTTAAAATGTTCTTGATTAGTCAGTCATTTTCATTTGTACTGTTTTTAATGGTGTTTTATGTTTTATTATGCACAGATATTGTACACTGCCCTGATATTGTATATACATACTTTTGTAATTAAAACAAATATATGAATAAGCATATGCAAATTCATTTAAAGACATAGCAGTTCACTTTACTGGCTATCATGGTGGAAAGCCTTAAAAGATGCTAGGAAAGACTCACTGGATATTCAGAGGATATGAGAAAGCCATGTTCCAAAAGATTTGTTGGAATGAGGGGCTTGGAAACATCCATCCATCATATGACAGAATGAAGGCCTAGAGGGGGAGAGATCAGAGGTCCCCCTACAAAGAGAGATCCGCTGTGGTATACCTAAGCATTGTCACAGAAGATGACCCTGGGCCCTCCTTATTGAACACAGACCCCAGTTCTCCTTATCCCAGGAACCTTCCTTGTTTCGTCTTTGTTACACTTGTCACCTTGCCTTCTCTACTGCATCTTGTTCTATCCCCACCATAAATGTGGAATGAATCCTAGGGATGCCCCTAGGGATGGAGGACAAATTTAATTTGTCTTGCGCTTAAAGTCAGATCTCCCTAATCCACACTTCCTGAAATAATGTGCAAACTGAAATGCAGTTCTCCTTCAAAATTCACAGTTATTATACAGCCACAAGAGTGGCTGTATACTATAGTCAGCGGGGATTTTTCACATTCCGCAATGTTAAATGGAAAATATCCCCCGCATGCCATTCTGAGGCTTCCCATAAGCTCATTTCAAAACAAAACCTTACAAAACTTATAGTTCTGTACTCAGAAATGCTTGCTTAACAACCCTGTCCATTTTCATGGCGATACACAAAACAGTCAGAGAGAATCAAGAGTTCAAAGTCTAAAAGGAGAGAGAAAAACCTCAGAGCCCTTTTGGACTTTTTTCTGCCAGAGTTCTCATAATCTGTTGAAATTCATTAAAAATCAGCCATGTTCACAGAGTACCTGTAATCCTAATACTGACCTTGCCCCATACTCTGACCTTCATCTACTGCAGTTTAAAAGTTAAAAAAATGTCTGGTTGATTTTTATTTAATTTAAGAAATTTTGGCTGGAAGCCTATTATAACGCGGGGCATGCTCAGTAAGGACCAACTGTCAGTGTTCTAAAAGCCTCACAGCTGCTGGGCTTGGCTAATCAGAGGGCCACATCCGCACCAGACTTGATTTCACTTGAGACAGTCATGGCTTCCCTCAAAGAATCCTGGGAAGTGTAGTTTGTGAAGGGTGCTGAGAGGAGACTTCTATTCCCCTGAGAGAATGGTTTAACTGTCAGCCACTCTGATTGAAGGTCTGTGAGAGGAACAGGGCATCTCCTAGCAACTCTCAGCACCCTTCACTAACTACACTTCCCAGGATTCTTTGAGAGAAGCCATGATTGGCTTTGAGCCATGGCTTTGAGAGAAGCCATGATAAATTGTTTTAAATTTTTTTAAAATATGTGTTTTTAAATTTGTATATTTGTTTTTAATGTTTTTAGTTATTGTAAACCACCCAGAGAGCTTCGGCTATGGGGCGGTATATAAATACACTATATAGATAGATAAATAAATAATGATTGTCCAAAGTGTAATAGAGGCCTGGTGTGGATGTGGCCAGGGACAGCTTTGTTTTAAATTTGGATGGGAGGTAGGGTTGCCAGGTTCAGGGCCTGAGACTGATCCTGTATCTTTAGGAGAAGAGAAAGTCAGCCAAGTGCCGGTGTTCTTGCAACGTTGTAATGGGAAAAACCACAAGGTAGAATTGTCCCTTTCCCCTGCCCAACTTTGAAAGATACAGAAGACATCTTGGTTGGCAGGCCCAGCCTGGTCAGTTTTACATATCCTAATCATGATTGCATAGGAGTATATCCGATTCAACTCAATAATCATACAAATGATCAGACCTGCCTTTTCCCTCCTTCCCCTTTCCTCTCCCTTTCTCCTCCCCTCTTCCTTCTTCCGCCTTCCCTGCCCACTCCAGCCCTCCGTCCCTCCCCCCTGATCAGTTTTACCTATCCTAAGCATGATTGCACAGGAATAAATCACACTGAACTCAATAAACATGCAAACGACCACATCTGTCCTTCTTCTCCCCTCCCTCTCCTGCCTGCTCCCATCCCAGTCCTCCCCTCTGCCTTTCCACCCCTCCCTTCTCCCCCTCCTCCCTTCCCCATCCCTTGTGGTCAGTTTCACCTATCCTAAGCATAATTGCCTGGTGTGTGTGTGTAAATCCCACTTAACTCAATAAGCATGCAAATGATCAATCCATTCTCAGCAAACTTGCACAGGATCCCATTTCTTACCTCCCGGATTAAAAAGCAGGGAAATTCACTAATAGGCAAAAAACCTTGCGGTTTAAGAATGTACCTATAGCCCACAGATATTTCTACCAAACTTTAAAAAGCAGGGAAATTGGGCACCTATAGTGAATGCACCAGGGGAGCAGGAGACCTGAACTCCTCTCTGAGATATTGTACTGCCCTACAAAGTTGTCAAAAGGCAAACACAATTTGGGTTGGTCTTTCACAGTCCAATCCACTTGCTGTGTAGCTTGGAAGAATTTGGTAACATGTGCCTCTGAGCATATGGTGAGTGATGGCAACACCTGCCATCTCCAAAGATGGAGAATTATATTTTTGTATGTTTGTTGGTGTTCTTCTTACTTTGTTACTAATGTTTCTACAGAGAATCTAAACTAGAAAATTTTATTTCCCTCATTGTTCATCCTAGAAATCTGTGTCAAATTTATTTTTATTGATTTCAAACCCTTTTTATTGGTCAATGTCATATGATGGTGAAGATAGCCTTTTTTGTTTCAAACTGGAGGTTATGTTCTATTTCTATTTTGGGTGCATTAACAGTTGGACCTGAAACTGCAGTTTAATGTAAAATCAGACTGATTACAATATGCTGCTACTTTAGCAATGACTCTAGTTGTTGGAAAAAAGAGGATGCATGTTTTCTTCCAAATTCTTCCAAGCTACACAGCAAGTGGATTGAACTGTGAAAGACCAACCCAAATTGTGTTTGCATTTTGACAACTTTGTAGGGCAGTCCAATATCTCAGAGAGGAGGTCAGGTCTCCTGCTCCCCTGGTGCATTCACTATAGCTGCCCAATTTCCCTGCTTTTTAAAGTTTGGTAGAAATATCTGTGGGCTATAGGTACATTCTTAAACCACAAGGTTTTTTGCCTATTAGTGAATCTATATTTTATAGTGCCAAGTAATGTGCACAAAAATGCATGTACTATGGTAAAGTGTGCATAAAAATGCATATATTAAGAACATAAGAAGAGCATGCTGGATCAGGCCAGTGACCCATCTAGTCCAGTTCTCACAGTGGCCAACCAGATGCCCATGGGAAGCCTGCAAGCAGGACCTGAGTGCAAGAGCACTCTCCCCTCCTGCTGCTCCTGGCAACTGGTTTTCAGAAGCATGCTGCCTCCGACTATGGTGTCAGAGCACAGCCATCATGGCCAGAAGCCTTATCCTCCGTGAATTTGTCTAATCTTCTTTTAAAGCCATCCAAGTTTATTTATTTTTTTATTATTATTATTTTTATTTCATTTATAAACCGCCCATAGCTAGTAGCTCTCTGGGCGGTGTACAAAACAAGGTTAAAATACAATATTACAATATTACAATAAAATAGCAAAATTTAAGACTAAAACGTTAAACATGAAACATTAACATTAAAATGCCTGGGAGTATAACCAGGTCTTACCTGACGCCTGAAAGAAAGTACCATAGGCGCCAGGCGTATCTCTTGAGGTAAGCTGTTCCACAGTTCAGGGGCCACTACAGAAAAGGCCCTAGATCGAATAACACTCCTCCGAGCATCTTGATGAGTTGGTACCCGGAGGAGGGCCTTAGATACTGAACGAAGTGAACGGGTAGGTTCATAGCGGGAGAGGCGTTCCACAAGGTATTGCGGTCCCACACCGTGTAAGGCTTTATAGGTCAAAACCAGCACCTTGAATTTGGCTCGGAAACAAATAGGTAGCCAGTGCAAGCGGGCCAGGACAGGTGTTATATGCGTGGACCGATTGGTCCTCGTCAATAACCTGGCTGCCGCATTTTGCACTAGCTGAAGTTTCCGAACTGTCTTCAAGGGCAGCCCTACGTAGAGCGCATTACAGTAATCCAATCTAGAGGTTACCAGAGCGTGAACAACTGAGGCGAGATCGTCACTGTCCAGATAGGGGCGTAGTTGGGCTACTAAGCGAAGATGGTAAAACGCATTCCGTGCCACTGAGGCCACTTGAGCCTCAAGCGACAAGGAAGGGTCAAAAAGGACCCCCAAACTACGAACCTGTTCCTTCAAGGGGAGTGTAACCCCATCTAGAACAGGATGAACATCCACCATCTGGGCAGGGAAGGAGCTCACCAACAGTGTCTCAGTCTTGTCTGGATTGAGTTTCAGTTTATTAGCTCTCATCCAGTCCATTATCGCGGTCAGGCAACGGTTCAGCACATCAACAGCCTCACCTGAAGAAGGCGAAAAGGAGAAATAGAGCTGCGTGTCATCAGCGTACTGATGGCAACGCACTCCAAAACTCCGGATGACCGCACCCAGAGGCTGCATGTAGATGTTAAAGAGCATGGGGGACAGAACCGACCCCTGAGGGACTCCACAATGGAGAGTCCAGGGTGTCGAGCAATGTTCCCCAAGCACTACCTTCTGGCGACGATCCACTAAGTAGGAGCAGAGCCACTGCCAAGCAGTGCCCCCAACTCCCAACTCCGCGAGCCTCCCCAGAAGGATACCATGGTCGATGGTATCAAACGCCGCTGAGAGATCAAGGAGAATCAACAGAGTCACATTCCCCCTGTCCCTCTCCCGACAGAGGTCATCATACAGGGCGACCAAGGCTGTTTCAGTGCCAAAACCGGACCTAAAACCGGATTGAAACGGATCTAGATAATCGGTTTCATCCAAAAGCGCCTGGAGCTGGCCGGCGACCACCCGGTTGCTAGCCATCACTGCCTCTTGTGGGAAAGAATTCCATAGTTTAACTGTGCACTGCTATTCAACTATTACTGAAAATAACATACAAAAATGCATTATATTAGGGAAAAATGTTTGCAGAAATGTATATAATAGGCAGAATTGCATACAGTCATTTGTATATTTGAAGAACTTTGCACTAAAATGCTGAATTTTTTTAAAAAAATTGTAAAGCCAGCTGATGTGGGTATGTGGAGAATTGAATTTAAGATGGGGAAAAAATGAGGAACTGAGAGAAACCAAAATCAACAGATTTTCCCCTCCCTCACTTCCACACCAGATACAGTGGGCACAATCATTGGATCTTCATGTATCACAAACTGTTTGTAAAAATATGAAGCAAGCTGCCTTGGACTTTCTAGCTCTTTATTTTTCTCCTTGTTTGGGGATATAAATGGTAGCTTGGTGCAAAGACCTTAAAACTGTGTATTAACAAGCATTGAGAATGCAACCGCTAATTTTCTATGGTAGCCTCTATTTCTATACTGAATGGAACAAGCTTTTACAAGGCATATGGCATTCTAATACTGTGCCAGTCAGCCATTAGAAGTATTGTCAGAATACACAGATGTGTTCCCCCCTGTTATTCCTGCCTTCCCTTTCACTGCCATAAGCCGCAAGGCAAAAACTAACAGTCAAGCTGAGTGGAACTGAAGTCGCCTAAGTCTGGCAGGAAAGGAAGACCAGGCTCCCTGAAATCATATCAAACAACCTGAATGACAGCTTTGATATGGTTCACAGCGATTGTTTACATGCTTCAGTATAAGGAGCAGCTCCAAAATATTTCTTTGAAAAAATTTAAATGGATGTTCGTATAAATCTACGTTCAGGTAGTAGGTGTGAGAGGTTTATTTTCAATAGGCCCTGTAAGAAACAGCAAAGTTATTCATAACATTCAAAAAGGCATTGGGCAGAATCCAGGAAAAGCTAGTTGTGACTACTGAAATGGGACTTGGCTGTGATTAACTACAATCCTATTTATTTTAGTGAGTCTCAACTGTGACAAGTTTTTGCTGGATTGTGGGGTCATAGCTAATAATCACCAGCTAACCATAATTCCATTTGATATCTAAGAGGAGTAGTGCAAATGGCACTTAAACGGAGGGAGAGGAAGCGTACGTGTCCTGGATACATGTTGAGAGCATACAAGGGGAGACTTGCATGTCTTGCCTCACACAGAAAGCAGAAAAAGAAGATGAACAAGTCTATTTCACTACTGATGCCTCCTACTACGTTGAAGTGGCCGTGACTTCTTTGAAAGCCAGTATGGTGTAGTGGTTAGAGTGTAGGACTAGGATCTGGGAGACCAGTGCTGAAATCCTCACTCAGCGATGAAGATCATTTGGGCCAGTCACCATCTCTCAGCCTAATCAACCTTTGTGAGGGGAAGAAATGGAGAGAGGAAGATGAGGTATACCACCTTGAGCTTCTTGGAGGAAAGGTGGGATAAAATGTAAAATCTGTTTTTTAAAAAGTAGAAAAATTTACAAAGCTGCCCTAAAATGAGAGCTGTAAACCAGAAACTGTTTTATTTGTCTATTGAGGAGAAGGAGCTGGTGGACAGGTTCTTCGTCAGAGGGGGGCGTTCAACAAGCCTTTTAAGTGGTGATCTTTATCCCAGTCTATATCTATACTGGAACTATTTTAAAAATATTTTTGCACATGGAATTGTTAGTAAATATTTGTATTTTATATAAATATAATTGTTTTTAATTATTTTATCTATGGAACAGTTTTAAACTGTATTTACACTTTTCTTGTTTTATGGTTGTAACTATTTTGTTTGTTTTATAACTGCATATTTTATTGATGTAACCTCGTCTTGGACTTTATGGTAAAGGATGGGAAAGAAATAATAATAATAATAATAATAATAATAATAATAATAATAATAAGAAGAAGAAGAAGAAGAAGAAGAAGAAGAAGAAGAAGAAGTGATATTTTAATTCCCTACAGCGGATTCCAGTTATACCAAAAGTAAGGTTCTCAGATATTTTTGATGGTTGATTTAAAATCGTTTATATATTTTTTAGATTTTTAAAAATCACTTGTTACCAAAAGATCTCCAGGAGACTTACAACATTGTTAAAAACCAAAATAAATATATCATACCATAAAACAAAAATAATAAACAGCAGCTTCGTCAGGCTAAGATGATGCTATTCGTATTAACGTGCTATCAAATGTGTGGGGAAAAAGATAAGTCTTTATCTTGTGCAAAAAAGATATCAATGAAGGCGTCAGCTAGACCTCACTGGGGAACGTATTCCACCAATAGGGAGCCACAACTGAAAATGTCCTCTCCTTTGTCCCCACCCTCTGAGCCTCCCTCAGAAGGGACCTGGAGAAGGGCCTCAGAGGAAGATCGAAGGATACGGGTAGGTTCATATCGGGAGATGCATTCTAACAGAAATTCAGGTGCTGAGCAGCAAAAAGCTTTATAGGTCAAAACCAGCACTCTGAATTTGGCTCGGAAGTATATAGGCAGCCAGTGTAACTGGAACAGGATTGGAGTTATACGATCTGTTCGCCTTGAACCCATCCACAAACTGGAACAGGACTGGTGTTAATTGATCTGTTCACCTTGAACCCGTCAACAAATGGGCAGTCACATTCTGCACTAACTGAAGTTTCTGAACCGTTTTCAAAGGCAGCCTTACATAAAGTGCATTGCAGTAATCCAGCCTTGAGGTTGCAAGAGGATAGATTACTGTGGCCAGTTTATTCCTGTCCAGATGGGGTCACAGTTGGGCCATCAGCCTAAGCTGATGGGACGCACTCTGCACCACTAAGGCCATCTGTGCTTCAAGTGACAGCAATAGATCAAAGAGAACCACCAAACTACAAACCCGCTCCGTCAGAGGGAGCATGACCCCATCTAGTGTAGGCAGCACGCCACTCAGCCAGTCAGAGGAACCACCCACCAACAGCATCACAGCCTTGTCTGGATTATGCTTCAGTTTATTGGCCATCATCCAGTCCATTATCACAACCAAGCACTGATTCAGCACATCCACTCTCATCTGCAAACTGAGGGGGAGGGGGAAAATACATCAAGGCTGTATTTTCTTCCCAAATCGGTGATAATAATTTTTCTCTGGAAACCGTCAAGAATATTAATAACCCTAATCCTATACTGAGGGCCAAGCTAGTGACACAAAAGTTTGAAACTAACAGTGGCCACATCCAGATTGTCAGTATTTTGTAGGAGGGATTCACGAATGTACCAGAAATGTAGGTTTGCACAATTAAAGTGGATTAAAGCACATGGTGCAACAAATCCATTTTTAAAAAGCACACACAGACTTTTTGCAGTTAGGAAAGTGATGGGTAATGCACTGAAAAGTATGAGATGAACTAATGATTAATGGGCATATGGATAACTACTGCCTGAGCAAATCAGGATGCATTCAGGATGGATGTTCATTGTTGTGTCACCTCCATGCAAACAAATCAGAACAAATTCTCAGTAACAACTGGACATAGTCCAATCTCTGCATAAGCTTTGTGCAAGCAAATCAGGAAGCATGTTCAATAAACAGGCCACCTGCAGGAGCCCACTTAGTGCTGACAATTTGTCTCCTTGGTCCAAAGCTAGAATCAGAACTTGCTTTCCCCTCTGCTGGTGTGACAGCTAATAGCAGATTCCGCTGGCTGTCCCTGGAGTGCCATCTAAAAGGACAGAAAGGTCCTGAATCCCAAAGCTCTGCTGTAAAGTTATGCCAGCATTTTTTTAGCAGTAAAGGGAATGGCACGTGTATGTGTGCATTAATGCATTTGAAATGACAAGAGGACCCAAGCGGGATGGTCCCATTTCACTTGCCCTACACAGGATGCCTCTTACAGCACTGCAAGCTTTTTCATCAGGGACAACCGCCCTACTGCAATGCACTACTACAACTTTCAAAAGGTTCTTGAAAGCTTTTCTTTTACATTTTTTTAAAACCATCATTGTTATCCTACATTTATATAGCATCATATTTAACAAATTTATTGAGCCAGTAGTCCTTTGCAAGGGAGCTGAAAGGGCCATTCAAGTCCATCTAATCCAAACCAAGGCACTAAGCATGATTCACTGAATGTAAAACATCTTCAGCAAATGTTGACCCAGTCACTTTACATAGCCTTGATTCACATGATCATTGCTGAGGTGGAAAATCGTAGTTTGGGAAGGGGAAAGTGATGTCAGGTTGGACTATTTAAAAAATTAGCCAGCTTATTCACATTGTATCCTGAAGAAATGTAAAGCCTTTGTAAAGCATGCTTGCCTTTTGTATATTTCATAACACTATGAATGTTTCCTAGAGTACATAGATGAGGAACATGTGGCCCTCTGAAAGTTGTTGGACTACAGTTCCCATCATTCCTGCCCATAGGCCATGAAAGCTGAAGCTTACGAGGGCTGAAATCCAACAACATCTGGCCACAGGCAACCCATCCCTGCTTTAGCAATTTTGAAGCTTATTGTTTGCATTTGTATATTTGAATATGTATCCCGCTTCTCTTATAAAGAAAAAAAAAATGAAACTGCAAAGTATTTTTGTTGCTGAATTTCACAGGAAATTGATTGTATTTGAATTGTTACTAAATTGTTAATTGTACGGTCAATTTTAATTGATTTTATCTTTATTGTACCTTTTATAACCTTATTGTACACTGCCTAGAGACTACGGTGTTACGGAATATAAATTGCTGAAATAATTTGGAGGCACTGTTTTACAGGGATTTTGTTCCTGCTTATAGGGCCAGTTTCAGAGAATGGCACTATGTGACTACACCTTGCCCACCTGGTGATCGTGCTACAGAGTGCTGCAAGGTAGCATATTGTACCCAGGACTGTCTAACATTTATATCAGGGCTGAGGAACCTTTGGCCCTTCAGATGTTGTTGGACTCCAATTCCCGAATGGCAAAACAAAAGTGTGAAGCATTCACTGGAGGGAGAAAAGTAAGAGGTCAAAAAACCAGAATGCTCAAGGGATGAAACTTTATTCTCTGCACCAAGGCACTATAGTAAAAAAATTCCTTTGTAAAAAAAGTTCCTTTTGGAAATGCAAGAGCAATGCAAGTTTCATCCCTTGAGCATTCTGGTTTTTTGGACTCCAATTCCCATCAGTCCTAGCCATCATGTCCATTGATCAGGAGTGATGGGAGCGATAGTTCAACAACATTTGAAGGGCCAATGATTCCCCATTCCTGATCTACAAGAGGTTCTTGAGAGCAGTCATTAGGGGATTTGAAGCACAGTGTCATCAGTGTGCTTATGACACCCAGCACTTAGCTCTATTTCTCAGTTACATCTCAATCAGGCATAGTCGGGCAAGTCCTAAACCGGTATTTGGATGCAGTGTGGGCCGAGTCAGGACCAATATGCTGAAGCTGAATCCTGACAAGAAGGAAGTCCACAGGTGGGTGATTCCCAGGTTCAGGAATTGGGACAGTTGCCTGTTCTGGATGAGGTTGCATTCCCTCTAAAGGAGCAGGTGTGTCGTCTGGGAGTGCTCCTTGATCCATCTTTGTCATTGGAGGCACAAGTGGCCAAAGTGGCTAGGAGCCCCTTTACCAGCTTCAGCTGGTATGTAAGCTATGATCATTCCTGGATAGGGACACCACTATGATTCATGCATTGGTAACCTCAGGATTGGACTATTGTAGTGCACCCTGTGTGGAGCTACACTTAAGGTTCATCTTGAAGCTATGAAGTATATGGCAACTAGGTGGATGAGTGGGGCATCCTGCCAATGCATGTTACACCACCCTAAAAGATTGGCATGGCTACCAATGACCCTGGTTCCTAATGTGCAACTGGACAAGATTTTTGTTTTGACTTATAAAACTCGAACAACTTGAGACTAAGCTATCCGAACAAATGCCTTCTTCCCTATCAACCTGCCTGATCAGTAAGATTTATCTAATGAGGCCATCCTGGTTGTGCCTCAACCTATAGAGAGCCATTTGGCAGCAATCAGGGGAGGGCCTTTTTGGTAGTGCTGCCTTCTCTTTGAAATCACCTCCCCTCTGAATTAAGGTAGGCACCTGACATTGATGTCATTTCTGCATCTGCTAAATAAATATCCTCTCAGGACTGTGCTGGATATTGATACCAGTTAACTGTACTAACTTACTATGTTTGTGCTGGCTTAATGCTAGTTTTATTTATTCTGTAAGTAAGTACTAATTTAATGTATTTTTGTCTAATGCCTTGTGATGTTTACATGAAAGACAGTATGAAAATAGTTTTAGTAAATAAATAAGTCAGCAAAACATAGCTCATGAATTTTAATCCCATATCTTCTGGTGCCTTGATGTATAAGCTCAAGTCTTGCCTCCTTGACTAAACATACAGAGTTTACACCTTACCCTACTATGCTCTAAAGAAGACATTTGGGCTCACTCTCACATTCCAAGCATTGAGCTATGTTGTATCAGTTTTATCAGTAGCTGAATATCTAGGGTTGTTTAAAACAAAGAGTGCCTGTGAGCCTATTAAGATTGTCCCTGGGAGACAATTATGAGTAGGTTTTGCATGCTTCTTCCTTCACTTCTGCTCCCCTCACTATGGGAAGAAGGAAGCAGCCATGGGCGAGATCCTGCAGTTGTTTGAGCATGCAATTCTTCTTCTGACTCAGGGAGATAACAACCTCTGCAAGGGTCTCTCAGGATCATGGGAGATTCTGCATTGAATTAAGTGAGGGATTTCCTTTTACTTGCTCAGTTCTTTCTACAATTTGGAGAGAAAAGGAAATGGAGAAGGCTCGCAATCCTAATTATTCACCCCCCAAACATTATTCTCTGAAGGGAGGGAGAGGCAATGAGCTCCAGCAGGCCCCTGGGAAGCATTTTATTTTATTTTATTGTTAAAAATCTAAGCATAATATCCTTGGAGGTGCATCGGAATAGAAAAGAAACTGAATCAAAATTCAAGGGTCAAATCAGACGTTATAATCACCTTCCACAAACTGGAACACCACAAACTGGAACACCACAAACTGGAACAGTGACTAGGGTGGAGGTGGAGCTAGCATACTGACTCTTGCTGCCCCCTCATGTGTTTATTTGACACTTAAATGTAGTGCCTGCCTAGGGCTAAAGCTGAGGAAAACGGTGCTTTTTATTTTACTTTATTGTTAAAGATCAAAGCATAATATCCTTGAAGGTGCATCATAATAGAATAGAAAATCAAAATTCAAGAGTCAAATCAGACATTAAGTTAAATGTGTGAATGCATTTAAAGTGTTTGTCTTTTGTTATTTAAGTAGAAGTTCTGGGCTGTGGGGAGTATAACTCTTTCCTCCCATGCAGTTTGTTGTTGTTGTTATGTGCCTCCAAGTTGACTACGACTTATGGCGACCCTATGAATCAGTAACCTCCAAGAGCATATGTCATGAACCTCCCTGTTCAGATCTTGTAAGTTCAGGTCTGTGGCTTCCTTTATGGAATCAATCCATCTCTTCTTTGGCCCTCTTTTTCTACTTCCTTCTGTTTTTCCCAGCATTATTATCTTTTCTAATGAATCATGTCTTCTCATTATGTGTCCAAAGTATGATAACCTCAGTTTCATCATATTAGCTTCTAGTGATAGTTCTGGTTTAATTTGTTCTAACACTCAATTATTTGTCTTTTTTGCAGTCCATGGTATCCGCAAAGCTCTTCTCCAACACCACATTTCAAATTAGTTCATTTTTCTCTTATCAGCTTTTTTCACTGTCCAGCTTTCACATCCATACACAGAGATCGGGAATACCATGGTCTGAATGATCCTGACTTTAGTGTTCAGTGATACATCTTTACATCTGAGGACCTTTTCTAGTTCTCTCACAGCTGCCCTCCCCAGTCCTAGCCTTCTTCTGATTTCTTGACTATTGTCTCCATTTTGGTTAATGACTGTGCCATTATATTATATGATAATCCCTGACAAGTTCGATGTCCTCATTGTCAACTTTAAAGTTACATAAATCTTCTGTTGTCATCAAGTACTTTGCCCCCAAACAGGGTATTCCCATGCAGTAGTCCCAGCAAAAATCACCCCTCCAAAGTTATTCATTCCAAGATGGAAGTTGACACTGAAGCCAATAATAGCCTCCCTCCTGGAGCAAATACTAGCTTCAAAAGGGGGGGAAGAGATTTTTGTTGGGACTGTGGGATGGGATATAAAGGCTAACCCCACCCCACAAACCTGATGTTGATCCCCTTTGTGGGTGCTATGTAAATAACAAAAACAGCAAAGTTAAATACATCCAGGCATTTAACAAATCATCTGGTTTGTTGGAATATGTGGTTCAACTCCAACTTGTGAGTTGGGCAGAGCTTGGAAAAGTTACTTTTTTGAACTACAACTCCCATCAGCCCCAGCCAGCATGGCCACTGGATTGGGCTGATGGGAGTTGTAGTTCAAAAAAGTAACTTTTCCAAGCTCTGGGGTTGAGGCTGCATGGGGTTAAAAAGGGTAGCTAGAGAGACCTTCTGGTTGCTAGGCTATACCTGTCCTTTGATCTCCTGCTGTCTCTTCCTTCCTGCTAGACTGATATGCATAGGATGTTGATCACAACTCCTTCCCACCTTCCTTTTTTTCCTTTCTCTTGTGAGGGAGAGCAGACATATTTCTTTGTCTCTCCCTCCCCTCCAAGCGTGAGGGCAAACACTAAGCCTAGTGTTTGCATCTCCAACTTAGCTAGTTAGTTAGATATAGGACTCTTTGCTATCAAGTATGTACTTCCAGAATAAAGTAGTTATTTCTTATTTTAAAGCTTAAAGTCTCTGTCTCACTAATTTGCAGGGGAGGTAGAATCTTAGCAAAGATTCAAACACACATACAGGCTCACTCAGAAATCTCTGTTCCCAGTGTTGCCACTCTCCGACATGGTTTGGGCCTGGATGTGCCAAGAACCCACACTAGCCATTAACAGCTTTGGATTCATATTTTTTAGGGGAGGGGATCTTCTCTGTACATGTAAACTATAAATTTTCATAAATAAAATAAAGCAAATAAATAATGTAGGTGTGCTTTAAATGGGACTGGCAAGAAGAAGAAAGCTGGTAATCTGAGTGAGATGATTATAGGCAGAACTTGTGGCATAACACCTACATTTACCTCAGGTAATCTCTGCGGCAGAGAATGAGATTTGCCTTTGTGTATAGTGTTGATCCAACCTCTCCCAGGCGACAGTCGCAGCAGGCACACTTTAGACAATCTTCATGCCAATATTTATCCAAGGCCTTCAGAAGGTATCGATCCTTGATCTTACGGTTGCAGCCAGCACAGCCCTTTTGCTTCCCTTTCGGTTGCACAGATAACATTGGCACACCTATGAACAACAACAAAGTACATTAACAAGAATGTTACAAGGAACATGACTGAGTAGGAGCCCTATAGCTTTTCTACTGAATTCCGATAGAGTGTCAGTTGGTTTGATTCTGGGGCTTGGATAATTAGATTAGAAATTGGGGTAGAGGGTGGTGGATGGCCTGGGTAGGATTAAGATATAGTTAGATACTGTAGTAGAGTGATATATTGTGTCAGAGTTTATTTCTATCTGTAAGGTTTAAAAATTATCATCTGAAAATAATAAAGTATCATTTTGTTTCTTTAATTTTCCATACTCACATCTATGCTTGGTTACAGAAAACCATAAATAAATATCATAAGAACATAGGAACATAAGAATATCAGTCAGGAAGGTACTGAACAAACAAATAGTACTGAAATTAAAACTCTTAATTTACAGCATCTCTTAGCAAATACCATAAAGTGGTGGCAGCATTATACCATAAGGGTATCCCTTGAAGAAAAGGATTGCCTCACATACAGCCTAGCAATAACTATATCCACAATGGGTTTGGAGTATCCAGGATCACCCAGAGATAAGGGTGGGAAATTGTGGAGTACCCAGGCTGTGAGTGAAAATATTGCACACAATGGTTGGGGAGTGGTGAATAGCTTCTGTACGTGTGTAAAGTGTAGATAATACATGTTATAGATGTTGATATCCCCCTTACCTGCTGCAGGAAGGCAGGCATAGGTGGGTGGGGACATCATAGTTACCACACAACAGACTTTAATTTTTGCTGATGGGTGGCAACTTTTTGGAAAGCCAGCAGAAAAAGAGAATAAGGATATAGAGGTACAGAGTCTCTGCCATTGGTCAGACGGACAAAGAGCTACTGGGATGTTGTACCCCCTGCCCCCCCAGGATAAACATAATGGCAAGGAGAACACCAACCTGGCACGAGAAGGAAGAGCTACAGTGACACCAGTATCAGGAGGGCAGCTAAGTGGCTCCACCTCACCACACAGGAGCTACTGCAAGGCAGTTATCATGGCCAACTATTTATTATGTGACTATGGTCAAACATTGTCAAATATTCCATAAAGCCAGATGCTTAAACAACTTACCTCTGGTTTCATCATCATCATAAGCTATGCTAATGAGTTGTTGTTGTTATATGCCTTCAAGTCAATTACGACTTATGGTGGCCCTGAGAATCAGCAACTTCCAATAGCATCTGTCGTGAACCACCCTGTTCAGATCTTGTAAGTTCAGATCTGTGGCTTCCTTTATGGAATCAATCCATCTCTTGTTTGGCCTTCCTCTTTTTCTACTCCCTTCTGTTTTCCCAGCATTATTGTTTTTTCTAGTGAATCATGTCTTCTCATGATGTCTCCAAAGTATAATAATGCCACCCTGGGCTCCTGCTGGGAGGAAGGGTGGGATATAAATCAAATAAATAAATAAATAAATAAACCTCAGTTTCATCATTTTAGCTTCTAATGAGAGTTCTGGTTTAATTTGTTCTAACACCCAAGTATTTGTCTTTTTCGCAGTCCATGGTATGCGTAAAGCTCTCCTCCAACACCACATTTCAAATGAGTTGATTTTTCTCTTATCCCCTTTTTTCACTGTCCAACTTTCACATCTATACATAGAGATCGAAAATACCATGGTCTGAATGATCCTGACTTTAGTGGTTCAGTGATACATCTTTGCATTTGAGGACCTTATCTAGTTCTCTCATATCTGTGCTCCCCAGTATTAGACTTCTTCTGATTTCTTGACTATTGTCTCCATTTTGGTTAATGACAGTGCCAAGGTAGTTCAATGTCGTCATTGTCAACTTTAAAGTTAAATAAATCTTCTGTTGTCATTACTTTAGTCTTCTTGACATTCAGCTGTAGTTCTGCTTTTGTGCTTTCCTCTTTAACTTTCAATAGCATTTGTTTCAAATCATTACTGGTTTCTGCAAGTAGTATGGTATCATCTGCATATCTTAAATTGCAGAAATTGATATTTCTCCCTCCAGTTTTCACACCTCCTTCATCTTGGTCCAGTCCCACTTTCCATATGATATGTTCTGTGTATAGATTAAACAAATAGGGTAATAAAATACATCCCTGTCTCATACTGTTTCCGATGGGGAACCAATTGGTTTCTCCATATTCTGTCCTTACAGTAGCCTCTTGTCCAGAGTATAGGTTGTGCATCAGGATAATTAGATGCTGTGGCACCCCCATTTCTTTTAAAGCATTCCATAGTTTTTCATGATCTACACAATCAAAGGCTTTGCTGTAATCTATAAAGCACAGGTGATTTTTTTCTGAAATTCTTTGGTCCGTTCCAATATCCAGTGTAGGTTTGCGATATGATCTCTGGTGCCTCTTCCTTTTCTAAATCCAGCTTGGACATCTGGCATTTCTCGCTCCATATATGGTAAGAGCCTTCGTTGTAGAATCTCGAGTATTACTTTACTTGTATGGGATATTAAGGCAATAGTTGGATAATTACTGCATTCCCTGGGATCTTTGGAATTGGGATATATATTGAACGCTTCCAGTCTGTGGGCCATTGTTTAGTTTTCCATATTTGTTGATAAATTTTTGTCAGCATTTGGACAGATTCAGTCTCAGTAACTTGTAGCAACTCTGTTGGTATCTCATCTGTTCCTGGTGATTTGTTTCTTTCAAGTATTTTAAGAGCAGCTTTCACCTCACATTCTAACATTTCTGGTTCTCCATTATATGATTCTTTGAATGAATCTGTCATCCTTGCATCTCTTTTATAGAGTTCTTCTGTGTATTGCTTCCATCTTCCTTTTATTTCATCTCGGTCAGTCAGTGTGTTCTTCTGTTGATTATTCAACATCCCTACTCTTGGTTTAAACTTCCCTTTAATTTCTCTAATCTTTTGGAATAGGGCTCTTGGTCTACTTTTTTGTTGTCCTCTTCTATTTCTGTAGAATAGCTATTATAATAGTTCTCTTTGTAATAGTTCTCTTTGTCCCTACATACTAGTCACTGTATTATTGCATTTAGGATTCTGACCGTGTTTCTATCTCCTTTTGCTTTTGCTTTCCTTCTCTTTTAAAGCATTTTAAGAGTTTTGTCAGTCATCCATTGAGGTCCTTCTCTCTTTTTAACAACAGGTATTGTCTTTTTTGCATTCTTCCCTGATAATGTCTCTGACTTCAATCCATAATTCCTCTGGTTCTCTATCAACTAAGTTTAAATGCTAATGAGACCAGAGGTGAATTTTTCAAGCATCTGGCTTTATGGAATATTTGATAGTGTTTGACGATAGTCAATAAGTAGTTGGTCATTTGACAATATTTGACTGGTCAATTGACTAGCATGCTAATCCTAGTTGCAATCATCAAGGTCAATTGGTGGACCTTGGTCAATACTCGAAGCTGCTTCTGAATGTAGTGATAAACTAGTATACGTCTAATCGTGGCATGAGAAAAAGACGAAGTGAGCATTATACCCATTCTGAATACTACTCTTTTATTCTTGGAGTGATCCCAAAAGGTCCCATGAACACATAAGATAAAGAAGAATGCAAGCAGCACTGTCAAAGACTGCTGCCCTAAGTCCATAAATAACTACAGTGTAATTATCTGACCATCAGTTATTTACAGAGCAAATATGTTAGTCAATTGGCTAATATGCAGACTGAGGATTTCCAGTTTTTAAGAAAATAGTACTTCTCTTGTCACCATCAGCAGAAATCTTTGTTCCTCCTCCTGAACATTTGAGTTCTACAGAATTTCCCCATCTCCAATATTTTGCAAGATTTCCCTCCCCCCTTTTTTCCAAATTCAAAAACTGTAGATTTGTTCTGAAACGTGAATACAGTATTCAAGGAAAAAGAGAACAAAGGTGCTTATGCAGCAGTACATAAATATTTTAAAGAGATAATTAACTTCCTGAAAGTCCCAAATGGTTTGGTGATTCCTCATACTGAAGACAAACTCAACTCCAAGACATACACTTGGCCTGATTTGGGGAGAGAAGGAAATGATTGCTAGTAGGATAGTCAAAGGAAAACACTCCTGCTGAGTTGAAGTGCATAGTTTTTACACCAAAGCAGGATATATATTATATGATGGAATTATTAACAGACCCTTAACCATAGTGGTTCTAGTTAATCCCGCTACAGCAAGTGACATTTTATGCTTTCCTTAAAAGCAAGGGTGACTTGAGGGTAGGAAATGCTCAACACATAAAACCCACTGCTCTCACAGTAATAATTGCTTTGTTAGAACTGCAAGCGGACAGCAACAACACTTAAGACACTTCAAGAAAAACAGGGAGGTATTGATCCATTCGTTATCAAAAATGGCCTTAGTACTATGGAGACAGGTCAAGTAATATTCAAAACCCCTTGAGGCTTAAAAAGAGTCCTCTTCACTGAGTCTGCTCGAGTCACAAAAATCCACTTTCAGTGTTAACGCCAGCAACATTTGACTTAAAAAAGCTTACCAACATTATATTAGCAAGGAAAAGTACAACCGTGCTCTCAAAAAAGGCATACCATCAATAGTGCCACTCAAAATATGTCAGTGACTCAAAATATAAGATGCATGCATAGATATTACACAAGATCTCCCCCAGGTAGATCCCTGTTGCTATTTATTGGTCATTTTTGTATCCTGCTCTTCCACTAAGGAGGTCAGGGTTGCATACAGTAACTAGGCATACTTGAAGAATTCATCCTTCATGAATTCTCTTATGAACTAACCTGATCTACATCTTCCGGACTAAGGTGCAGATCAGAGTATAGTTGCCCTTTGGATTTCACACTTCTCTGGATTTTGTGATGTAGTTCTTATTTATTTATTTTATTTATTATTTGATTTATATCCTGCCCTTCCTCCCAACAGGAGCCCAGAGTGGCAAACAAAAGCACTAAAAACATTAAAACATCATAAAAACAAACTTTGAAACACATTAAAACATCTTCAAAAACATTTCTTAAAAAGTGCTTTCAAAACATCTTCTAAGATTAAAAACATTTTAAAAAAGATTTAAGAACATATTAAAAAGCAATTCCAACACAGACGCAGACTGGGATAGGTCTCAACTTAAAAGGCTTGTTGAAAGAGGAAAGTCTTCAATAGGTCCTGAAAAGATATTAGAGATGGCGCCTGTCTAATATTTAGTTCTTAGCTCAAAAATGCATTTACCTGGCATTACCTGATCATTAGTACCAGCTCCTTGATTTTCTTGGCTATTGTGATGATATTTTACTGATGATTATTGATTTTTACTGGGAATTATTTTATTTTACTATGGTATGAACCACCTCGGTAGTTCTCTTTTATAAATGAAAAACAACAACTGCTTGTTTTCAGATAAAATGTTTTAAAATGCATACTTTTGAGAAAAATAGTTTAGAAATATGCATTTTGTGACAAAATACTTCATATATATATTTTATTATATATCGTCTCACCCTTTATATACCTGATTGATCATTGCATTCTGCAGGACAGGATCTCCTGCAGATACCAACTGATCAGGAGGTTTGTTCCACACAATATAGGAATTGGGCCTTTCATGTTGTAGCCTTTCAAACTCCCTCCTGTTAAATGTTAGACAGGTACCACCTCTATTGTCTTTTTTGGTGCCAACTGAAGACCTCCCTCTTCCAACAAGCCTTTTATGATGAGAACTTTCCCAGTCTGCATCTGCGTCAAAATTGTTTTTACATATTTTTAGATGTTTTATTGCTTGTGTGTTTGCCATCCTGGGATCCTTTGGGAGCATTTTTTCAAAGCTTGCATATTAATGCAGATGTTGACAGAACAGAAAAGACTTAGGAATAAACACATGCAAAGATGGCACAGACAAGAAATTGTCTGATCCACTGATCTCCATACAGTATCCCCTTTTTATCCTGTGGTGTATGGTGGACTGAAACTTATAGTCCCAAGGCCACCCAGTCAGCTTCAAGACAGTATGGGGAGTTTAAACTTTGCTTTAACTGAACTCATCACTCTACCCTCTACACTGTACTGCCATTGTCTGCTTATATATGACTTTGTCCATGTATATTTAGGCACGATCCCAAGTAAATTAGCTTAAATGTTCCACTGAAATCAATAGGAGTTATTTTCAATTAAATCTGCTTGGAAAGGACTCAGGAGTCCATTTGCACTTGCATTGCTGCATTTACTGTGATATTCAATAATTTTAGTTTGGCTAATAAAACCAACCGCCCATTTCCCACAGAGTGTGGTCTTCAATTAGGCAGTCTATTGGGTGTCTTCCAAGACTCTTCATATGAGACCAAAAGCAAAATGGAAAATGCTGAGATAGGATTTGAGACTGGACATCACTTTTCAATTGGTTGCATCAGTTACCACCAGAATTGCTAGACGGACAGATGGGGAATGTCAAGGTTGGAACAGACACCCCAAAACTGTTGGCCCCAAGTGACCATGTAAAGTAACACACTTTCATACTCCTCACAGCTGAACCCAAGATCTATCTGCATGTCACTGAGTAAAGTCAGTTTTTATAACATTTAAATCCAGTTCAATAAATAAAACACAGTAAGCATAGACCTGTACAGAGATGGGAATTGATGGTAGGGGTAAGATGAGACTCCCCACATTTCTCCAGAGTTAAGGGCAAAGCCATCCATTACAAAAACAAAATGACAAAAAAAATGCTGCTATTCTCCAGATGTAAGGTATAGTTTGATTTATCTTGTGTTCTGGCATCATCTTGCTGTGAGAAATTGCCTCCACGTGGCAGTGGCAGTAAAATCTGTAGAACAGGGGCAAGAAAGCACTCACATGGCGACTCCAGGGCCTGTATTTATGCGTTACATTTCTATTCCACCCTTCTTCCAAGGAGATCAGGGCAATATCCTCACAATGGTATTGTCTGACAACAACACACACCCCCACACATACTTAAACTCACTCCTGGGGCAGCTCCTGTCATTCCCATGGCATAGGGCAGGTGGGTGGCATTTTTTTACTTATTGACATGTCCAGGAATTAGGTGTAGGGACTGTTCTGGGTGGGGTTGCACTCCTTTTGAAGGAATAGGTTCATAGTCCGGGAGGACTCCTGGATTCTAACTAGTCACTAGTCTCAAGTAGCTTCTGTGTGCTTATGTCCAGTTTAGGATTATTTGCCAGCTAAGGCTGTTCCTAGATCAGGATAAACTGGCTTCAGTTGTCCATCCTCTGGTGACCTCTTGTCTGGTCTGCTGTAATACATTGTATATGGGACTGCCCTCAAAGATGGTCTGGAGACTGCAGCTAGTGCAGAATGCACCTGCTAGGCTGGTAAGTGGGGAAGCTCAATGGGACCATGTGTCACTGGTCCTGAAAGCACTGAACTGGCTGCCAGTGAGCTACCCAGCCCAATTCCAGGTGTTAGTACTAGAATACAAATGGCTCACGACACAAGTGCCTAAAAGAGCTCCTTCCCTAATATCAACCATCTTGGAACCTACAATCAGCAGGTGAGGCCTTGTTGGTGGTGCCACCACTGGGGGCTGCCTGGTTGCCATTGAGCAGTGAGAGGATCTTTTCAGTGGCCATTTCTCAGTTGTGGAATGCCTCTCTGGTAAGGTGCATCTGTCTCCCTCATTACTGGCTTTCAGGAGGAATTTTAAAAAATATGTTTACCCAGGCATTTGATGGCTGAAGAGGACTGCTCTTTTAAAAATTGTTTTATCATTGATGTGCTTGCAGCCCTGGGCTCCTTTGGGTGGAAAGGCAGGACAGAAATTGAAATGATGGTGATGATGAACTGCAGAATAAAATCAACATTAAGATGCCCTCATTTAAGCACAGCAAGAATAAAAAGGAAACACAAACAAAACCAGAAGATACATGTATAAAAAAGAACCTTTGAAACTAATAGGTGTTGCCATAGGACTCTTGGCAATCTTAGGAACATAGCAGAGTATTCAAAGGTACATGTGCTTTCATAGAATCATAGAATAGTAGAGTTGGAAGGGGCTTATAAGGCCACTGAGTCCAACTCCCTGCTCAATGCAGGAATCCAGCTTAAAGCATACCTTGTGGCTGTCAAGCTACCTCTTGAATGCCTCCAGTGTTGGAGAGCCCACCACCTCCCTAGGTAATTGGTTCAACTGTTGTACTGCTCTAACAGTTAGGAAGTTTTTTTCTGATGTTCAGTCAAAATCTGGCTTCCTGTAACTTGAGCCTCTTATTCTGTGTCCTGCAGTCTGGGACAATCAAGAAGAGATCCTGGCCCTCCTCTGTATGGCAACCTTTCAAGCTATCATATCTCCCCTCAGTCTTCTCTTCTCAAGGCTAAACATGCCCGGTTCTTTCAGTCTCTCATCACAAGGTTTTGTTTCCGGTCTCCTGATCATCCTCGTTGCCCTCTTCTGAACCTGTTGCAGTTTGTCTGCATGATGATGATGTAAGATTTATATGCCATTTAATCAAAAGATATATTTAAGTCATTCAAAATCCCACACCTGCAGCCTGAAGTAAGGATCGGTGAGAATTTCAAATCAGTTCAATTTCAAGCTGAATTTATCAAATTTGAAGTTTTTGAAACTATATGAAAACTGAAAGACAACCATTCCTCAAAATTTACATTTATTTGAATTTTGCAATGCAGTTTGCCAACCATTGTTTACAAAAATGCATATATTAGGGAAAACTGCATAAAAATGAATATATGAGTGAAAATAACATGCAAAAATGCTTTATATGATGGCTTGCAAAAATGTGTACGTAAGTCAAAACTGCCTACAAAAATGTGTTTATTAGGAGTTTTTTAAAAAGAAATTCACAAATTGCTGCAGAAATGTAGAGAAGATTGGAAAAATGAGAAACTGAGAAAACCAAAATTTACAGATTTTTCCATCCCTGGCCTGAAGTAATACAGTCCATGCTGCTACCTTTAGACTGTACTTTATCCAACGCAGGCAACACCAGCACTAACACATAACAAACATGCCCAATGTCTGAAGGTGTTGTCTCTCCACAGCATTATTTACAGGCACATGCTGTCACCATCCCTCCATCAAAGATAACCACTTGGAGTTGCAGGGGGCATGCTAAAAACACATCTCAAGTGGGAAGAATACTGGGAGCTAAAGCCTCTAAAGCAAGAGCCTCTTTCTCGCTGGACAGGGGTGCTTGATCCACCAGGACCAGGGAGGAGCAAGTACAACGCAATGCCCCACTAGCTTGGCTTAGGACACTCCAGGAGGTGCTGTAGTGGATGGGATCGCTGCTCAAAATAGGTCAAGGGGTTCCAGAAACCAATTGCAGCTGTCAAAAGAGAAAATGAGGCTAGCACCGGTGGCGCGATATAGCCATTCTGCCTCTGGGCTGGAGAAGTTTCGATTGCAGGCTAGGGTCAGGAGAGAGTCGTGCTGGGAGACGGAGATGACAATGGTGGCGTAAGTCTTCGAAGCTGTTCAACATGAACGAGTGAACGCAAAACAAATGCAGCCCTGATCCTCTGTGGGTTTGCAGCAAGTCCCTCTGAATTCAACAGGGCAGCTTGCTATGCCCAACAGATTGCAGCAGAAATTGGTTCCATTTACTTGTCAAGCCTTTGGATTAATACCCCCTTTGTGTGGTGGGTCCTTCAGTCATCTGGTACTTCACCCATCTTCCATGATTTTGCAAAGACAATAGACAGTGGTCCTGAGAGTTCGGTCAGTTCCTTCACTAGGAACTGTTTCCTCCCTAAGGAAACCCTGCTCTGAATGTTGGCAATCTGACTTCTAGAAATAAGACAATGCACAACAAGGTGCCATCTGAAGATTGCAGTGACCATGGAAGATTATCAGGCATATATATGGTCTACAGTAGGGCTGGGGAACCTTCTTCAGCCTGTGACTGTATTCCGTTCTGGGGACCACATGCTTGTGCTGGGGGCAAGGAAGACAAAATTGGACAAAAAAATGCATGTAAATTTTACCTTTGTACAGTAGACTAGTTTCTACATACATACACCCCTGTCCAATAGCGGACAGTGTGGTGAGGTGCTGCTGCTCACCTGGTCTCCTGACAGCTGAATCGCTGCTGCTTGCTAGGAAAGGGAGAGGTGAAGTGGCAGTGCAAAAGCACCAGGAGAACCATTCTGGCTAGTTTCTACACAAAATCACTCGGCCCTCTCTATCCTTCATCCAGAAAAGCATTAGAGTTCAAGGATACAATCCGTGCCAGGCAAGAACCCTCAAGGGTGTGGAGCTGGGACTGCAGAGGGTGTGTCTGGGGAGAAGTGGCCTGGGAAAATCTCCAGAGACGAGACAGAGAGGACTTAGAGGGCCCCTGGCCTTGAGGTCTCCCTGTCTGGAGAGTGCAGAAACACAGCATATGGGTTGCATTGAACTATGTTGAGGCTGTGACTATTGTTCTTTCATTTAGTTCCCCTTCCTCTCTCTCGCCCTACACACATACATGTACACCTTAATGTTAGACCATGGACTATTTTCAACACGCATAAATGTGAGCGAACATAAAATGGCAATAGTTTTCCCCCTAGGGAGACGTCACACCTTAACCATGACTTTTCTATAAAAGAGTTGAGTGGCACAAGATTGAGACATGTGCATTCATGTTCTTTTCCCACTTAAAGGCAATAAAGACATGAATCCATAAAAGGACAAAGGAAAAAAACTGAATTAGGACAAGAGAAGGGATACTTTTAAAGAATGTGAAAACGGGTTTCTTGCCTCAAACATAACTAGCAGACAAAAACAATTTGGATTCTATACCACCTATTTTAGAGACACAATGGTCCTTAGAAAGGTTTATGAGACAGGTAAAAGAGGGACACTTTCAGATCCCCCCCCCTTCTAGTTATTCCTAGAAAAATATCTTTTTTGCAGTTATCTTTGCAAGATAAAACACACACACACACACGGTCAGTTTTCAGCAGGGGGTTTTCTAATGAAAAAAAGCAACCATTTCAGAGAACATATGATGTTCAAAGCTGCTATTCCCACTCAGATAATAACGAGCAAGGTCAACCTGTGCCAGTCAGGTTCAGTTTTTTGAAATTACATTTTGGTCTGGAAAGCTTTTCTTCCTGACACCTGAACCAATCTGGATATGGAACAAAGAGAAGCGTAGAAAAGTGGGGCTGTAATTAACCAGCAACTCGTTGATATGGGAAGGGAGGTGTGAAGCAAATTTCAAAATGGCCAGCAGTGATCACCATGAATTTGTGCAGCAAATAACAAGTGAACAGTGTCTCTGTGGCATTGTAACTTTACAGCCCCAGCCCTCTGGTGAGGTGACTCAGGAGCAGGTAAAACCCAACGTGCTTATTCTTTTCTTGGTCTGCATCCAATGCCAGAAAATGTCTACAGGGAAACCACTTCTCTGTAGGAATCTGTATGCAACCTGCATATACACAATCATGTGTGCTGCTGTGTATCCACAGGTGAGAAGCTGCAGCAGATGGGAACTTCCCAGAATGTAAATCCATACAAGTAAATGGATTTGTACGAATGCTATCATTACACATGACGACATGAAAGTTGTCCTCCATGTTGCAGAATCCCAACTGGTTTCAACTAGACGTCAGGCATTTAGTGTTGTTGGTCCCATGCTGTACAATACTCTTTCAGCAGAAACTCAGCAGGCATCTTTGTTGCTAACTTTCAGACACTTTTTGAAGACTTTTATGCCAATAGGCCTATTCAGTTTAAAGTGTTTTTGAAGATGAGCTAGTCACCGGTATGATTACTTTGAATAGTATTATGGTATTTTATGTATTGTATTTGCATATATTGTTGTACTCTGCCTTGATACTTATATGGATTGTATATAAATATTTCACATATTTTGATATTTTATTTATATATATATATAAATTAATAAAACAAATAAGGCAAATATTCATTCCATCATGAAAGTACTTTCAAGGTAAGAATGTTGTTGGTATTTAAATGGCCCTTGGCAAGAAACAGAAAAAATATTTTCAGCAGTCACCTCTCCATGTCCACCAACATTTGGTCGTTACCATAGGCCTTGTTAAGTTAGATATATTGATTTTGGAGCAGCTTAGTTATCACCACTGTGACATTGCAATCCTGAGACTTGCACATAAAATTCTGTTAGACTCCCTTATCCATGTCTAAACAGAGTGTTCAGGGCTTAATTTGTGCCAGGGCTTACCAAGACTCCATCCCAGTATCTGTTTTCAGTGCCATGGCTTCACTATCTGTTTTCAGTGCCATGGCTTTTGAGGTAACCATAGATGAACATGCCCTTGACAGGGGTGCACAACTTTTTTCTGTTGAGTACTACATTTCTTTGGGGTGATCTGTTAGGGGCCACATGCCAGCAGCAGACAGACACAGAGGCAAAACTAATCTGGATTTACTAATCCAAAATAAAGACCACCTTGCTCCAATTTTCACCAGCACTGCCCCAGACCAGAATTTCCAAAACTATGTGGGTCTACTCAGAAGTAAGCGCAACTGGATTTGATAGGGTTACTCTAAAATAGGTATACAGGGTACCTTTTTTTAAAAAAAAATATAACAGATGAATACAGCTACTATTCTGTATTCAGGCAGGCCTACCTAATTGATCACAGAAAGTTGGGGAAAATACTTTTTTTTTAACCTCAAGCCATACAGCCAAGAGTTTTTTTAAAAAATCATTTTTTAAAAAATCAAATCAAATACTGCTCCTTTCAGTTGCTCTGAAACTACATAGACAAAAAGGGGGGCACTTTTAAAGCCAAGAAAATAAAGAGAAAATTAGCAGGAACAAAGAACACCAATAGGATGGGAGAATGGAGCAGCTTCAAGAGGTGTTGGGAGGACACATAACATGAGGTTTGGATCCTGGGCTATAGATTGCCCACATGTGCCCTTGAGGATATCCCAGAGACTGTTTCATCCCCTATATATCCAACCAATCACTGTGCTCTGCAAGAGATGGCATCCTACAAATACCATCTTATCAGGAGGTCCATTCTGCATTACGTCAGAACTGGGCCTTCAGTGTGGTGCCATTGACCCTTTGGAACTCCCTCCCATTGCATATGAAAAAGGTGCCATTTCTATTGTCTTTTCAGCATTTGTTGAAGTCTTTCCTCTTTCAACAAGCCTTCTGTGTGAAGACTGCTATCTGTATTGGATTTGAAATTAATTGAAATTGTTATTTTTAAATGATTTTATATATAATTGTTTTTTAAATTTATATATGTAATTAACTGGTTTTATGTATGTTACCGTTTTATTATGCTTTTATTATTTTGTAAATCGCTTTGAGATGCCTCATAGGATACAAGTAATAAATGAAATGAATAAAAATAATGATGATAATAACAGGCAGATTGCATTTCCTTTCCTAATGAGTAACAGTAAAGAATCCCCAATCTTTAGGGATTAAAAAGAGGGGTTTTCAGATTAGAAGATGTTTTGGAGCAGGCTTGATCACCAGCACCCCTTGAACTGGACATGAAGCGCTGCACTGCCAGGATTCCCTGGGGCGAGAAAAGACTGTTACACCCATCTATTCTGCAGAACGTGCCCATAATATCTGCATGCAGAAGCCTTATCTTTTCTTTGAATCAGACAATTTTGATTGCTTTCACCTTCAGTAGTCATCCAAAACTATAACCCCAGAACACGAAAGAAAAAAAGTTTATTGCATGCCATTATACGTTATGTGGTGTCTTATCAAAAACAAATAAACAGCCTGCCAGAGGTACAATTCGACATGGACCGAATAAAATAATCCTAGAAATGAAACAATATATTTGCAGTAGCAAACTTGCTTCTTTAAACATGCAATCAAGACTTATTAAACAGAAATTGTTGGCTGACCACTTATTTGGGAAGAATGCTTGTTCCATGCTCCTGAACCCCCGCTTTTAGCAGCTTGGTATACCTCTTCTTAGGATCACTAGATGAAGGCTTTCTATTCTGGCTACCAGTTTTTCCCCTTGCCCTTTCAATGTAATAGTCTCAATGCTGATAAATACAAAACAAAACCTGTTCTGAGCTCACACGGCTCCAGGGTACGTTAAAAAATTATAGACACTACCTCTGGTCATATTGAAATTCATGAGGGTGTCTAAACCAGAGCTTGGAAAAGTTACTTTTTTGAACTACAACTCCCATCAGTCCAATCCAGTGGCCATGCTGGCTGGGGCTGATGGGAGTTGTAGTTTTAAAAAGTAACTTTTCCAAGCTCTGGTCTAAACAGGCTGTTATTGCACTGGGTAAGCTAGACTTTACCATGATTCAAAGAAAGCCAAAGTAGCTTTAAACAGGCCAAGCCTTTCATGGCAAGAGTGCTTTGCTTGCGCCATGCCACTGGTGCCCAACTTCATGCTTCCTCTCCTCTCCAAATTCATTTTAAATTCATGTTTATGGGTATCAAGGAGGTGGCCTTGAAAAGACAGGCATGCTCCTTCTTTAACAAGAGGCCCAAAACTTTCACAAGACTTAGAGCAGCAGATGTGGGGAAAAGGGCTTGTCTGTACTGCACCGCCCTGTAGATCCACAGACATCAGCACAAACACCCTGGTGTCATCTGCTCTGGAAGAGGTTTCCTGCTCCTATCTGAAAGCATGGAAATTCACCATCTAATTTCTTTAATGCAACTCTAAAGGTTAATTGGTCTGAAAGAGTAATGTGGGGCTGCTGGCTAATGAAATGCGCCTCGAGGCTTCCCTGCCTTCTTGTGCTTTATAGAAACGAGTCCAGAGCTGAGTCCACTGTCAAGATCGCAGTGATCTCCTTCGGTCTCAATAACCTGAGCCTCACAATCTATGTAGATTTTAAAACGGGGGAGGGAAGTGGAGAAGTTTCACATTAAAGTAACAGTAGCTGAAGGCAGTTTAATTCCACCTGTATTTTATGGCTTGTCAGAAGGGGCTCTATTAAGTGCAGCAAACTGGATTCCTCATTACCACACCACAGAACTAAAAGCAAGCCTAATTAGGAAAGCATGTGAATGTACTGTGTGGGAAAGAATTCCTCCCACATCCCATAAGGGGATCCAGCCAAAATCTTCAATTTGCCAGTTATGACAGCTAATTAGTTATTCTATTCAAAATCTTTGCTTTAAATAAAAGAACTAATTATACACAAAGGTCAGTCCCCCACCTCCTGTGAAGCACACATAATTGGCTTATTTCCCCAACATTGTGTGTGTTTTACACAATGCTTTTGGGCAGATGGCGTTAACTCTTTCTGGCTGCAACTTAGTTTGAAAGATTTCCACTCAAAAATACTCATGTGAATCCTAATAGCTTCTTTTACTCAAATCTATCTTACAATTCCTCCCCCCTCCCTAAAATCAGGGAGCAAATGCTTCATCCATTGTGGCTTCCAAGATAGAGACAATAATTATTACTTGTCATTTCTAGAGCACTTTTAGTGTGCTTTACCACCCATATCTCATCACACAGTTCACTGCACAAAAGCGTGGGCTTGCTAGGTAATTCTTTAGAAGATCTTGTAAAGAAAATAAAAGACTATTTAAAAATGTAGTGCTTAAACTGAAATGGGAAGAAAAAAGTTATGCAACTTTCAAATTCTGCAATTCTTACATATTTGAAATGGCTGTGTTCCAGTATAGACAAACTCCATTGAATTAAACACATGGAACTTAATAGATTGCAAATGGGAACACTGAAGAGCAATATTTATGTACTTACTTATTTAGAAAAGTAGAAGGAAATCCATTTTGAGCTTCAGCTCAGGCATGAGTTTTGAATTACATATTTTGGAATGACATTTCACAGTTGTGGGTAGGAAAGATTTTGGAAATGAAGAACCAAGTAAAACAGAACAAAACCACACTTTCAAGGATTGCGACCCAACCTTACAGCTGCACAATAATTCTAGCTGAACTCGAACATTTCTTTTCTTATTTCAGTGAGAATATTCTCACCACTCCTTTAATCACTAATTACTGAGAAAGTAAAGGTTTAACTTAATTGCTACATAATCAAAACAGCATGTTTTCAATGTGCAATGTGCAGATGTGAGGAACATAACCACAATCCCCACCAAAGGCACAGCCATGTGTGAGAATCCAAATGCCTTGGGGGTATCTTGCTCTCACCTTCACAGCGAAAAGACTTCTGGAGTCCTCCCCTCCCCCTGGTTTGCTGGGTATGTTTCTGTGTTCTTCACTACAACTACTTTGGAATGCTCCCCTAATTTGCTCTCTATTTCTAAAGGAGTTCCACCATCTAGCCTAAGCACTTTATATAATAATATGTCCAATGTGTACAGTGAGTACATTCTTACTGACACTCAGTCAAAGAGATCTGGAAGTGGCAGTGTGCAAATCTCGGCATAGATGCTTGCACTAAGTTCCAACTCTTTTTTTCCTATGCAGCATTAATATATCATATGCATCCCCTCAACTTAGACAATATAATTTTCTTCTATTTATAAAGCATCCAAGTTCAGTAGTGAAAAAATAAATAAATCAAAAACCAGAATTACATCTACTACCTCACTGGCATTCTATTTATTAAGAGAGAATAACATCATAAGAGTTCCAGTTATTGCCATGAATCAAAACCCCTTTCAGCATGTGGAGCACAATGCTTTCACATACATACCTGGGATTCCTCCTATTCTGTCCTCCCCTGCCCCCAACTGCAGTTACTCATGAACATTTGAAACTGCTTCCCAAAAGGTCCTTAACACTTTTTCAGTGCGTTCAATGTACTTTCAGTGTTTGAAATTTTGGCTAGAAGGGGGATTTTTGAATTGTTTATGCAGAGCACCATATGTGCTTTGGTGGATCTATGCCCAAATTTCTCTGGTGAGTGGTTTGCTAATTTTCTTGCACCTTTTTATGGCATACTTGAGGAGACATCAATAAGAACTCATATTTAATTCCTAGGAAATCTTTCTTCCTTCCACTTGAAATAACCTGACTGCTAATCTGTTATTGTTGACATTTTGAAATGTAAAGCAGTCTTAAGTCACATTCTTCACAGGTTCTGCTCATGTGAGTTAAAAAGCACCAGGAAACATACCTAAAAATGGACTCAGACTCTACAACAGTTGCATCTTTAAAGTGATTTATGGTTTGAGGTCAGAGATGGGGAAGACACAGCATGGCATTTGAGAGCACAAGCTTTCAAAAGGTTTAATTCCAGCATTTATAGCTGTACCACCTCATTCCAGTAAAAGACTGGCATCTAGGAGTCTGGCAAAATTAAATGAGTGGCAAAGTAATCTCATTAACTTTGGTCAACTCAATAAACAAGCAGCATTTTAAAGTTGTCTCCACTGATTATAAAATGTCAGACTCTACTCACTGCACAAACAGAAGTATGCACTCATCTTCTGGTGGTAATAACAACAACAACAACAACAACAATAACAACAACAACAATAATAATGCAATATTATAGTCCAGTCTATAGGCGAAATTCTCTTAATCTTCACATGTTTTTGGAATATTTTAGCAACACATTGGCTAGTGCAGAAATTAAGAAGGAGTAAATTATCAAAAATTGTGATTATGTGCCTCAATATTTGAATCAAAGAGGTGATCTGTGATCTTTGTCTATCAAGTAACAAGGTATGTACTATGTGAATCACATGTCCAGTCAAATCCGGATCAAGGTTTAATGCCAGCTTCCTGCAAGAATTTGCATAAAAACATGTGCCATGTTCACTCTGACTTTCAAAGGAACTCATTGGGGGGCATTGTGAACAGTTCCTTATGAGATGGGCCATATTTCAGTGATAAACATATACTAAGCATTGTTGTTGCATTGTATTTTTATTGTATTTTTTTACTGGTTATTTCTTATGTATTTTTTTTGCAATATGTTTTAATATGTTGTTCACCACTTTGGGGGCCTTTTGGCCAAAAAGTGGTATATAAATAAACTATACATTACATTACATATATTATGCATGCAGAAGAGCCAGACTCAATCCTTGCCATTGCCAGTTAAAAGGATTTCCGGTAGAAGGGCTAGGAAACGTCCCTGCTGGATAACATGGACAGCCCTCCACTACAATAGACTGGACCAGGGATGGATGAGTTCTGATTCAGCACGAAGATAGCTTCATATGACAATTTTGATTAGCAACTGGTAACACACCATCCTAATCTGTTGTTACTATGGAACCAGTTTCCCCAACAAGAAAAAGGAGTGGGTTTTTTTTATTAGAAAATCCTGGAAAGCATTACTTTGGTCAGTTATGGATTTGGGGAGAACAGCAATAGAATAAAATTGATCGTAACAGTTTCCATGAGTAAAGAGAATTAAGGTCACAGAGTCTTTCCTAAATCAGAATACTGGAATGTAGGGCTTTGTATTTGTGTTTTACTGTTATTGCAAGCAATGCTATAGGTCCCCAGATGAATATTCGAAGACAGAGATATCTAATATTGGGATGGATATTACTCTATGCATGACTAAGTCTAGTTCCACCCCATAAAAAGATTGTGGCCCCATCTTAACTAAGCTTGCGTTTAGAAGAAGGATTATTCCCTAGTGCTGACACTAGGCAGCCATTCATATGAAGTTGCATGAATAAGGCAAGTGCTGAAACAGATATTGTTGGAAGTGGAGCAAGAGCAACTCTTGTTTGGATTCTTTTGTTTTGGATTCCAGAAGGAAGATAGAATTGAGGTCCTCCAGCAGGCTAGGCTTACCTACCTTTACCTGTGCTCTTCTCTACCTAACTTTCTTCCATTGTAAACTGATATGCTCAGGGAAGCTTATCTGCCCCTCCTTCCTTTGTCTTCTTCTTCAACTGTTCGAGGAGAGAGGAGACATCTCTGTCTTTGTTCTCTCTCCTGAACCATGAGGACAATAACAAAGTCTGGGCATTGCGCCTCCAACTTAGTTAGTTAGAACTAAGTACGCCTTTCCTATCTACTATGTATTTCTATAAAAATTAAAGAAGCTTTTTCTTATTTTACTAAGTCTCAGGTCTCAGTGATTTAAAATGTGTGTACTGCCTTCAAGTCAATTCCGACTTATGGCGACACTATGAATAGGGTTTTCATGAGGCTGAGAGGCAGTGACTGGCCCAAGGTCACCCAGTGCGCTTCATGGCTATGTGGGGATTCGAACCCTGGTCTCCCAGGTCGTAGTCCAACACCTTAACCACTACACCACAAGCAGGGTAAAAAGTCTGCTTCTTATGTAAATACACACACTGGCACACAGAACTCAGACAGCTGAGTTACTCTGCATATCAATAACAAAGGGTTATGTCACCCAGTAAGCTAAAAAAACTGTGAGTTGTGCCTGAAAGCTAAAGAGCTGCTTGTGATTTACAAAAGAGATCAAAAGGAGACTTTAGGTTAGAGAAAGAAAAGCAGAACAAAAGATAGGAAATCGGCTGAAGAATCAACACTTAAGACAAGAGTCCCAAGGATGGAGAAATAAAATTATGCAATTTGGAGTCTTCGAATGATGGAAGGGGAGGATTTGCACGGAGTCCTAACTGATATTGAACCCTCAGCAGCAGATCAAGCAGCCATTGGATCCTGGAAGTGCAAGCAAGCCAAGGTTAAGTCTCTGCTTATTTCTGCTTTATCAGATGATGCACTAAATGTTTGCATGGGCTGTAAAAATGCTAAGGAAATATGGGGAAAGCTTGAGAAAGTGTATCAGAGAAAATCTAAAAATCATGTGATGTTTCTCTATAAGTCACTGTATTTGCTGAGACAATCTTACACACAGAGTCTCAGTGAACATCTGAACATATTTACAAGTCTGCTCTGAGAACTAGAAAGTTGTGGGAAATCTTTAGATAAGGATTTGCAGAAAGCAACTCACCTCTGTAAATGAACATCATTGTATCATGGCTTGCATACGAGAACAATCAAATCAGAACCTGGATCAGATGATGGCATATCTTAAAGATCAGGATAATAAAGAACAACAGGAACAAGCTCTGTCTGAAAAAGAAAATTTTACTGTGGGCAGAAACAGAAAATAGAGGCAGGATGGAGAGATGAGTCATGCCCCGAAGCCACAGCAGGGCACAGATAAACAAATAAATAATTGCTTCAAATGCAAATCTCCTAATCACCTTCAAAAAGATTGTACTAGAAGGGAGAGGAGAGAAGAGAAAGAGCTGATTTTAAAGAGAAACAAGCTTAAAAGAAAACAAATAGCCAACTAAAGTGAAGCATTCCAATTACCATGTATCTGATGGAAAGAATGATGATTATAAAACCATATTTTTAATTGACACTGGGGCAACAACACAAAATCTTTTAAAGAATTTTAGCCCCCATACACAGAATGTAATTACAGCAGCAGGAGACGTTTTCTGTTCGTAAGGAATAGGCACTGTGGAACTACTTTGCAAAATGCCAAAGGGAGTCAGTGAACTTGAACTGAAAAACTGCCTATTTGTTTCAGCTTTCAAAGATAATTTAATAAGTGTCACAAAAATAATGGAACTTGGAGGTGAACTTCATTTATATGACAACATTTGTCGGGTTTTAGACCAAGAAGAAGTGCGTTGTACTGCAAAATTGAAAATGGACTTTTGCATTTGGAATATTTTGAAACTACACATGCAAAAACAGCCAAAGAAAACTGTGATTCTAGATGTGTACATGTTTGGCATAGAATAATGGGACATGCCAGCTTAGCCAGAATCAGTGCTCTGGAGAAAGAAAAATTGGCTAGAGGCATTAAAATTGGACAATTTAAATCCATAGAAAAATGTGGATGTTGTATAAAGACAAAAATTGTGAAACAAAAATTTCCTACGAAAAATGAAAACTACAAAACCTCTACGGTTAATTCACACAGACCTTTGTGAACCCATTAGAATGCCATCATAGGGCAGAAGTTTTTTCATGCTTACTTTCATAGATGATTACTCGAGGTATACTACAATGTACCTACTGAGAGAGAAAAGTCAATACTTCAAAAATTGAAGGACTATATTGGAATTGTATCCAACAAATTTTGCAGGAAGCCACATATTATAAGTTCCAACAATGCAGGAGAATTTGTGTCCAGGGCTATGCAATACTTTCTACATGAGGAAGGCACAGAGCACCAGACTACTGTTGTTTATACTCCAGAATAAAATGGGTTCATGGATCTCATAAACTGGACTCTTGGACAGATGATTCATTCCTTGTTGGAAGATGCACAGTTACCACAGAAATACTGGGGGGAAGCAGCAGTGACTGTCACCTACCTGCAGAACTGACTGCGGGCAGCTGAAAACAACAAGACACCTTTTGAGTTATGGAATGGGTGCACACCAAGTGTGTCTTACCTTTGTGTGTTCAGGTGCAAGGCCTTTGTGCACATCCCGAAACAAAAGAGGTCAAAATTTGACAACTCTGCCAAGGAAGAAGTATTCATTGGATATTCTTCAATGCAGAAGGGATAGATCATAAAACAGGCAAAGCTGGAGTATATAGAGCTGTCCACTTTGATGAAGGAAAGTGCACACAGCAACCAGAAGGGGCACCACACCAAACAGATGACAGTGAAATGGAAGAAGAAACTGAGCTATTCTTCCACAACAGAAGGGAACACAATAATATACCAGCAGAGGAAAGCAAGGAGTCTGAGCCAGAAGAGGCATCTGAGAAGGGGCAGCTGAAGCATCAGCACCCAGACACTCTGAATGCACCAACAAAGGTGTACCACCAGAAAGGCTTCCTTACCCAATGAGAGACGGATTTTCAGAGCCACAGACCTGGAAATAGATTGAAGTTTTACCCAAAGCTGAAGCTGAGAGGTGGAGGCAGCCAGCCAAGGAAGAGCTGGAAGCTCTACACAAGAATCAAACTTAGACACTGACCAAGCTCCTTCAAGGAAGAAAACCTGTAAGCTACAAGTGGATACATTGAGAGATTCAGGGCAAGACTAGTAGCCAAAGGATACTCTCAAAAGTATGGACAAGACTATGATCAAACATTTGCTCCTGTGGTCAAACACACGACCATCAGAACGCTTCTGAGTGTTGCTGCTAACAAGAAAATGCAGGTGGAGCACATAGATATAAAAACAACATTCTTTCATGGAGAAATAGAAGAGGAAATCTACATTCAACAACCACCAGGGGCTGAAGTTCCAGGAAAAGAAACCCTAGCGTATAAACTTAAAAAATCCATCTATGGACTTAAACAGGCTGCCAGAGCTTGGAATGAGAAACTGAGCAAAATGCTCTTGAAAGAAGGCTTTGTACAAGGCATAGCAGAGCCATGCCTGCACAGCAGATTCAGGAACAACAGATGGACTTACCTACTGATTTACATGGATGATCTACTGTTGGTTTATCAAGACCTACTGGACAAGCAACAACTAGTGAATCATCTCAACAAGGAGGTTGAAATGAAGTGCCTAGGTGATGTCACTAGCTTGGAATACAAATTGAAAGAAAAGAAGATGGATCCTTCTTGTTGAGTCAAAGACAAAAGATCCAAGACCTTCTGCAGAGTCCTTCCCTTCCAGGGAAGGATGCACATCCAGAACCTACTCCAATGGAAGTAGGATACCTGAAACCAGACTACAGTAAACAACCATGGGAAGACCATGAGACCTATAGACAAGCCATCAGGAAACTTCTGTATATCAGCACTGTTACCAGGCCAGATGTGGACGCAGGCGCAGTGGGATACCTGTGCAGAAAAACCAGCTCTCTAACCAAGAAGAACTGGGAAGCAATCAAGATATCTGAAGGTCACTGCAACCATGAAACTGAACTTAGTGGCTATTCAAGATCCCAGACTAGAAGGATATGCAGATACTAATTGGGCTGAAGATACTACAGGTTGAAAATCCAGCAGTGGAAACATCTTCTACTATGGAGATACAGTGATCAGCTGGGTAAGTAAGAAACAAGAAACTGTAGCACTCTTCCACAGAAGCAGAGTATGTGTCAGCTTCTGAAGCAAGCAGACAGTTGTTACGGCTACTTGAACAGTTCAAAGAATTAGGCATCTCTATACCTGGGCCTGTTGTGATGCATGAAGACAACCAAGGATGCATCAGACTTGTGGAGTCAGAAGGAGTGAGTTCACAAACAAAGCACATAGACGTGAAGCACCATTTCATTAGAGAGATCTACCACAGAGGACTACTCAAGATGGAGTATTATCCAACAGAAGACATGACTGCAGACACTCTGACAAAGGCATTGGGCAAAGTTAGATACTGCAAGCTGTGAGACAAGATCAACCTTGTTTGCTGAACCAAACACTCATTGAGAAGGGGTGTTGGAAGTGGGGCAAGAGCAACTCTTGTTTGGATTCTTTTGTTTGTATTCCAGAAGGAAGATAGAATTAAGGTTCTCCAGCTGGCTAGGCTTAGCTACCTTTACCTGTGCTCTTCTCTACCTAACTTCCTTCCATTGTAAATTGATATGCTCAAGGAAGCTGACCTGCCCCTCCTTCCTTTGTCCTTCTTCAACTGTCCAAGGAGACATCTCTGTCTTTGTTCTCTCTCCTGAACCATGAGAACAATACCAAAGTCTGGGCATTGTGCCTCCAACTTAGTTAGTTAGAACTAAGTATGCCTTTCCTATTTGCTATGTATTTCTATAAATAAAGTAGCTTTTTCTTATTTTACTAAGTCTTAAGTCTCAGTGATTTAAATGCAGGGTAAAAAGTTTGCTTCTTAGGTAAACACACACACCAGGACACGCAGGTCAGTCCGCTGAGTTACTCTGTATATCCATAAGAGATATTGGATGGCCTAGATCCTGCTGAAAGAGGAACAGAATTTGATAATCATGACCATCATTGATTCTGAACTTGATCTCATGACAATCATATTTGTAATGATATTTAAGGAGTTATGAGCCTCATTTGATCATATGCATCTATTATGATATACAACAATACTTCTGATTGTCTTCTCTTCATTATAATGTTGATAGCTTTTGGTGTTAGACTTTTATGATGTCTTTGGATATTCTTCAGCTGATCTCTGCGGGGTTGTTGTTTTTTAAAAAAACTTTTCTTTCCAGGTACCTTATTTCTTTTATTTTTTTTAACACATATGAAAAAAGGTCTATCATTGCAAGAAAGCCATATTTTTATTTTTCTTCCATCCTGCAACACACACACAGAATGTATCAGCTCTGTCTTCTGACAACCTTAATAGAATTTCAGCATCCACTGCCAAATGGCCATCTGATGTTCTCTTCTGTGTACAAAGATTAAAACAGTCTGTCACAGGAGCTCTAATGCAGGCAAATGACAACTCTCCAGCCTAAAGCTTTTACAGGACCACAGACATCTCTGAAGACGTTTGGAGCCCAAAATAATTAGAGGGCATGAGTAAGATGAACTGAAGTACAAATCTATGAAACAGTAGATGGCACCGTATCTTCAAGTCGCCACCACATTACTGTCTTAAGTTTGGGGTGTTTTTTTGTGAAACCCAAGTCAAGACCACTATTAAGCTTTCATTGTTGCAGGTGACAATATGGGTTTGGAAAGAGATATTTTATTTATTTATTTATTTATTTATAATCTGCACTTTCATAAGACTGTATCAAGGCAGAATAAATATATAAAAATAAAATCAGTAAAAACGACCATAAAAATATTATTAAAAACACCAATCAAACATCAATAAATACATATTGGTTAAAAAGAGACAATTCAAATGGCAAAGCCTGTCTAACAATATAGTTTTCAAGAGACATCTGAAAGAAGAGATGGTTCCTGTGAATCTCTATTGGTAGGGAGTTCCACAGGGCACACTAAAGGCTCTGTCCCTGGTGAAGGCGAACTGAATCTCAGGGGCATGGGGAACCACCAGGAGTGCTCCATTGGAAGATCTCAGGGACCGAGGTGGAACATAAGAAATCAGACAGTTCTTAAGGTACTTCGGGCCCAAAATGTTTAGGGCTTTGTGAATTAGCACAAGTACCTTGAATCTGGTAGCAAATCAGTAACCAGTGCAGCTCTCAGCAGTGAAGTGACTTGTTGCCAGTAATCAGTTCCTGTGATTGGCCACTGAATTCTGCACTAGTTGAAGCCTTTGGACCAGATACAAGGGCAGCCCCACAAAAAGTGTGTTATAGTAACCAAGTCCTGAGGTTACCAATGTGTGGGACCACTGTGGTAAAGCTGTCATGGTGGTGAACTCATGTTGAAATAATAGGAAATGTGAAATACGTTTTGAAGAAATCTACGCAATTGCATGATTTTGCACACTATTTCTGAATTACTTGACATACAATCTCAGGATGGAAAAGAGAGCCTTAAAATATTATTCTCTAAAATCCAACTATTCTCTTCAGAAGTATAAAAATTGTAAATGCATTGGCAGAATGGGAATTGGTCCTGCCCTCTCCACCTCTGACCAAGGTGAGTTGTACCTTTGCTCACTTGAACTTGCTTATAAGCTCCCCCACAACTGGGGACTTCACACAACTGGGCATGTGTGTTCAGACTTGGCCGCTCAAAGTGACAAGATCAGGGTGGAAGGCGTGGGGCCAGCACACATGGCTTTGTATCTTCTGGAGAGGGCTAGAGACTTACACGGATCTGAATTTTTTTAAAATCCAGCTCTTTAGTATGTGTCGCTAACAATATCTAATGGCTGCAGAGTCATATACACTTTCTCGGTGTCAAAAAAGATGAATGACAACTCATTTTAAGTCTGTATTAATGGACTTTCTAGTTTATTCAATTCATGCAACTGCTATCATGAAATGTAGGTCATAAAATACAGTCCTCCAATGATTCAAAAAGATGCTGTTTCTCTTCATATTTATCCTGTTTATACCTTTACAACTAACAGTAGAACTAAAACATATTCTATTAAAACTTGGAAGAAATTTTTAAAAAAACTTTTCCTCTTCAGTTGAAAGAACAACCCCCCCCCAAAAAACCCCACCCAGTTCTTTGCAGGAATAACTACAGACCATTTGCATGCTGAGCTGTCAGACCATGCACTTTCCATTAAAGAGATAACATCCTTTTTCATAAGTCCATTTGGGATCCATTTTAGTGTTATCTAAAAATCAAATCTGCACAGTAATCCTTTTAATGTACTCTTGACTTTTAAAAAACAGCTTTATGTTCCTTCAGGAAATGTTTTAAGCCATTACTTGGTAATTACTATTCACCCATGAAAACACTGATCTTTTACAATATATAATCAGTTTGCAGACTCAAAAATAAAGCAGGCTAGAATTTTGTAGAGGGAAAGCGGTGGAGAACAACCTAAAGGTTAGAGAGTAAAGTCATTTTCTACTCAGAAGACTAAATAGCAAAAGTGGCACATTTCTCTATTGTGTAAGTAAATTGTGCCATCCTGGCAGAGATTCCAAGGCTCCATATGAAGATAGTTTGATGTAGCAAATACAGGAGTCGTAATTTTGTTTTAAAGTCAAGGTATACTAACAAAAACAGCGACCAATTCTCCTGAACTTTATATGCGGAAAGTGTAACATTCCCAAAGATGGCTTTTGAAGTAGCACAGCACAAATAGTAATATAAGCATTCAGAGTGTCTGCCAAATGAAAAACCAATATACCATTCAGCCAAATGAAAAACCAATAGAAACAATATAGGTGTGGTCTGACAGCACCTGAGGCTACCATCTTTTTAAACTTAAGGAGGTTCAGTGTTTGGATGGGTGACCACCTTGCAACAACATATATACTTTCCTGGGCTCCATGTTGGAAGGAAGGTGGAATATAAATGTGATAAAATAAAATAAATAATAACTAACACATATTTATTCATTTTCTACCATTACTTCTGATGTAGGTTAATAGCAGAGCAGAGCCTAAACTGACTCAGTGATCAACTGTCCCATGCTGAACAAAGAACAAGTCACCGCTCCGGGATCTCTACACTCCCACTATAAGCTACATTTGATGAGAGCTACAATTAAGTTGGCATAGTCTAAACTAGGGGTTCCCACACTGTACTCTGCAGGCCACGATTGGTCCACGAGCTTCATTCAGGTGGTCTGTGGTGTGTCTAAAGAAAGCCAGGAACAGCAACTGTGAATGGCCAGCACAGTGACTGCTGCATTGTTCGTAGAGCATGGCGGTCCACCTGCAAGATGAGTAGGATGGACTGGAAGTGATGGAGGGAGGAGGCCCTTGAAACACAAAGGAATAACAGTACAGTCAAACGCCCTTTTCCAGTAAGTCTGTCCATGACAGTTGCTGTGGCTTTTTATTGTACCTGACAAACTGATCAATAAGTTATTGCCATTCTTTCACGTCTTGTATCTGACAAAGTTAATGGGAGGCTAGAATTAAGACATTTAACATAACAGGCACAACCATCACATTAAATATACATATTGATTTTAATTGCATTTTCATTGCTTCTTTCATTTCATATATTGTGTTTTATTGTATTAATGTGAATTCTATGGAATTCAAATTGTAATGCAATACATATAAAGTAAGAAATAAAATAAGCAACAAAATTCAATTAAAAACCATACAGCATCTAGTAGAGTGCATTAAGGACATCAGAAGAGCCTGCTGGATCAGGACAGTGGCCTATCTACAGGGCTGGCACCAAAGGGCGGCCAGGTCAGGTCCTGGCCGAGGGCCCCATAACCCACAGGGTGGGAGAGTAGTGCTCCCCTGCCACAGATCGCAGGGAGGGAGCTTCCAGGCCACCTACCCGTCCACTTGCTCGGTCCACCTAACCCTCTCTCCTGTCTCCTGCTGTTGTGCGCACTATGTGCACAGGGCTGCCATCAACCAAGATTGCGGCAGAGACTTCTTTAAGGGGCTAATGCCCCTACTGCCATCTTGGTTGATGGCAGGCATGGGCGTGCATGAGCATAGCATGCATGCATGCCATCAACCAAGATGGCGGCAGAGGCATCAGGCTCTTAGGAAAACCTCAGCTGCCATTTTAGTTGATGGCAGGCTTGCGCCCGCAGCGCAACAAGCCCTGGTATGCCTGGCACTAGCCCTGGTGACCAGCATTTACTTCAAGGGAGAGGTAGGTGGATCATGTTGCAGGCGGCCATCACGGGCCTGCGCAGTAGTGGAGGACTGCCTGGGAGCTCCTTCCCGCAATGCGCAGCGTGGATCACAGAGGGAGCGCTACCTACCCATCCTAAGGAGGGGCCCTCCAGGGTGAGGTAGGTGGTGCGTGTGTGCATGCATGCATGTGCCAGTGCCCAGGGCAGGTTGGTGCCCAAGGGCCCCAGCATGCCTGGCGCCAGCTCTGCCTATCTAGTCTAGCATCTTGTTCACACAGTGGCACCAGATGCCCAAAGGAGTACTCTCCCCTCTTCCAGCAACTGGTATTCAGAAACATACTACTTCTGACTATGGAGGCAGATCATAGCCGTCATGATTAGTAGTCATTAATACTCGAATCCTCCATGAATTTGTCTAATCCTCTTTTAAAGCCATTTAAGTTGGTGGCCATCACTATCTCTTGCTGGAGCGAATACCACAGTTTAACTAAGTGCTGCATGAAGAAATACTTTGTCTGTCCATTCAGCTTCATTGGATTAATTGCTACAACAGGCAGAAAATCGATAACCACAACCCTGAGCAATTTTCAAGCAGTCGGTGGGGAAAAAAGTTTGGAACCACTGGTCTGTATGCCATTTCAAGATGGGGAGGTCTTAGACATGCTTTACTTTCCCCCCATTTTAGTGCAGTACTATTGAATCAAGAGTCCAAATTTAATGAAGACTTTAGAACCAAAGACCAGTTCACAAAAACTGTGGGCCTAATTCTGATCAAATTCATGTGAGAATCTGTCATTAGCCTCTTGTGGACGTCATCCATCCTGATGGACTGATTTTTAAGCCCAACCTACAATATGGGCTTGCTTTGAATTTTATCTTAAAAAAAAAAAACTTTTTATCTATATAAACCTGTCCTCCCTTTCCCCATCCTCTATGTGGCCATTCTCCTGGCCTCCCCACCCCTTTTTTTCTTCACTCTCATTCTTTCTTTGTCCGCTGTGGTCAAGTCAAGTCAAGTCAAGTGTTTGACACAATCCTTTCTTTAACCTTCCAGTTTAACTTGTCATGAACAGTTCCAGAAGTTTGCCCTTATACCTTATGTGGAACTTTTGAATGCATGATGGAATGCATTATGAACACCTTTTAAAATGTGAAACTTACTGAGGACAGAATAATATCTTGTTTAGTTCATTCTTTACAGGCATCAAGTCACAAAACCAAATCAGACTCAGATGAACAGGAGACAAGTGGTATAATAATCTGTATTGGCAGTAGGACAATTTAGAATCCAGTCCTGCATTAAATCTTTTCTCTTCTTTAAATCTGTTCTATTTTTTATAGGCTTTGCTTACCAGCTAGACTAAGATCAGACTTTACACAGTTACAGCAGAACAACATTCCATCATTAGAGTTGCAAGATCTGGACTGTCAAATCAAATAATGTCTGTCAAATCAAATAATGTATTATTGATAATTACGCAAATTGTATTTATGATGTTCAGTAGCCACATATTCTCACAAGCTTTTCTTGGTCAAAAAAAAAAGGGATTCCAAGCTTCCAACTGCAAGAGGTTAGACATCTCTTGGAGAATGAGAGTTGGTTTGACCAACTTGATGAGTTACTGATGGATAGGACCCATCTTCCCTAAAGTGGTCAACATTTTTGGAGATTAATAATTCAAAAGATAGTTTCACATGATCCCACAAATATGAGCTCCAAGATTAACCATGTCCTGTTGTAGGGAAGGGAGGGGGGGAAGAAACCCTTCCAGACAGAGAAAAATTAAAGAGGGTGGGGATGGAAACCAGGACACAAATTATGTGGTATACAGTGGACCTTGCCTCAGTTATCCATGCTGTGGTTACATCCAGACTAGGCTATTGTTATGCACTCTATACGGCTTCAGTTATTCCACAATAAGTTGTCCAGATGCTTGTAGGGGTTAAGCATTCAGAGAATATTATACTAATTCTGTCCTAGCTACATTGCATGCCTATTTGCTTCCAAGCCCAATTTTAAGTGTTGTGCATTGACATTTAAATCCCTAAATGGTTTGGGACAATGTTACTTGAAGGACTGCCTACACCCAATGAACCTGCCCATGCTTTAAGATCTGCTCCCTGAGGCCGTGCTTGAGATCTGCTGATCAAGCTGATGGGCACAAGAGACGGGGGCTTTTTAGTGGTGGCTGCATATCTGTGGAACTTCCTCCTACAAGAGGTACATTTGGCTCCCTTCCTGTTTTTGTTTAGGTGGGCCTTCATGTCCATTTCATTTCATTTGCCTTTGATCAAGGGAGGTGGACTTTAAATTGTTGCTTTGTTTTAAACTGTTTTTAACTTTGTGATATAGCTGCCTGTATTTTGGATTGCTGTTCTGAATTGTTTTATGCTGCAATTTTAGTTGTAATATTTTTGATTTTGGTGTGATTTTAAGAAGTTTTTATACTGACAGTACACCACCTTAGAAAAACTGTGTGCTTTGAAAGACAGCATAGAAATCCTTGAAGAAAATAAAATTTAAAATATACCTTATGAAGTAAGAACCTGGGCTAAAAATCCCTATGTTGAACTTTTAGTGTAATAGGCTGCTACATAAGGCATGCCTGCTTCATGCAGACCCGCTAAATCCCATAAGTGCTCCAAATTTAGCCACTCCCCAAATCTTTCTGTCCTAACAAAAGCAGATATACCTCTCACCCTCCAGTACAAGGAAAGGAAAAGGCTCTGAAAGTGGTTGTGGATGTTTAAAGTGCTGGCCCCAAGGGCTCCTTCTGTTTTAAACACAGTCCTTAGACAAAATGCTTTCAGTATCCTCATACAGACTACCCTGAAGTCAGAGACGAACACACAGTAACGGATCATCATTACAGCAGTTTTTTACACATCTGTTGTTTGGAATTCCCATTAATTTAGGGACCTTTCAAACTTCTAGTTGCTTTAACATGCACCTCAAACCAGGGGAATAGAGTGTATGTTTACAAGAGTGCTTCTAAGCATGGGAAGATGGAACCTAGCACTTCAGGGATGTTTTCCTGTACTGAATAGCAAGAACAGTCAGCTGGGCTACCTATGCTTCTCAAGGAAGGTGGCATCAGTGCAGCATTTCATCTGCAATTGCAGCTAACATTCAAGTAAGAATTAACTTCTTAGGAGCAGAAGTAGCCACTTTATGCCAAGTCAGTAGGTTCTTCTGATGAAGCCTTGAAACGGATATGCAATCCGGAGTATTTGCCAACATTCACTCTATTGTTATAAAACTTTTAAGTTGATGTCAGGGCTGCTGCCAGGCATGACTAAACCCTTGGGCACCAGCCTACCCTGGGCCTGCAGTGCCATAGCCCAAAGTCCCCCATGCAGGCAATGCAGGACTAATAAGCCCACCTGCATGCCCCACCTACTTCTCATGTCTTGTGAATGACATGTGTGCATGCCTGCCATCAACCAAAATGGTAGCAGGGGCATTAGCCCCTTAAGGAAGCCCCCGCCACCATCTTGGGTGATGGCAGGCATGTGCACATAGCACGCTTGGCATTCACACTGAAAGGAGAGGTAGGTGTGGTGTGCAGGTTGGCTTATTGAAGTATGTGCTGTCTGTATTGGGGGGTGCCTGGGAGCTCCCGCTCCGCAATCCACAGCAAGGTTGGGTTGCAGGACCTGACACTGCAGCGGACCATGGAACTAGAGTGCCACCCTTCTACCCCAAGGAGGGGCCTTTCAGGGGCTCATCTGGGCCACAGGGGCCCTTGGCCAGGCCCCAAGCTGGCTGCCTTTTGGCACCAGCCATGTCTGCTCTCATAAAGAAACTGATCTTTTTATTGCTTCATACTGCTTATGGACTGCGTATCAGTTCTGTTCACATACAGGCTTCACCACTGATTCATTATCATTCAGCTCTGTATTGTTTTGCATTCTTTCTGAACATTGTGTTATTGTACTTGTTGGACCTTATTTACTGTACATACATCTTTATACGATGCATTTAAGTTTGCTTTTCCTTGGTCTGTGACTTGGCCTTTTTGAATGTTTCATTGAGGGACCTCCTCCTTTGGTTCATAAACTTACACCAAGTCAGACCATTGGCCCACCTAGCTTGGTACTGTCAACACTCACTGGCAGCAGCTCACCAGGGTTTTCAAATAGGGAATCTTTCCTAGTCCCAGCTGGAAACACTATGAATTAAACTTGGGCCTATTTGCATGCAAAACATGTAATCTACCACTGAGCTTCAGCCTTGTTCTTTAGCCTCAGTTCTACTGCATTCTGAGAAGCTCAGTATATAGGCTTGGATTCAGAGAAACGTAATCAGAGTTCTGCTTGCTGACTCTTCCTTTCCATTGCAGTAGCCTCTAAAAGCAACTCTTGGGGGTTCAGGGATGATCTGGAACTGTGTTTAATGTGGTCTTGCACCCAAAGAAGTGCTGTGTGCTCATGTTAGGGCTCATGTTCAAAGCCTTCTTTTCAAAACTATCATCTGACTGTGGGCCAAAGGAAATGTGGCCATATAATGTGAATTTGCACTTAACATGCAGGTTACAAATGATACTTGCTGTTTTATTTTCCCACCTTTTCCTAAATATTCCCAATTCTAAATTGCCCTTTTCATTGCTGCTCCACACTGAGCTGATGTGTTCAGTCAGCTGTCTATGATTCCAAAATCTGTTTCCCGAGTGGTTCAACCAATTCATACCTCATCAGCATATACATAAAGCTTCTTTGCGATTCTAGTTGTCCAATTTGGATAGAGCTCCTTTTACAGGTCTTTAAGTTCCACATGTGATTTTTGCCATCATATGCTACTGGGTTTCATCTGAAAACCAGTCCATATATAAATCTTTTTTGGGGGGGGTTACTCCTATTTGCTTTCTTCAGTTGAAAATGGACTCTGGGTGTAGATTCAGGCCCAACAAAAGGAAATTTTTATACAACACAATTCATTTCTATAATTTATTATATAACGTTTGATGATAGCCACTGATAGGTGTGGGTGGATGACAAGTTAAGTAGGTATCAGTTAATATTTGGATATTAGCCACAACAATTCAGATAGAGCCTCCATGGATCAAAGACAGTATACTACTGGATGCTGAGGACAATCTAGAGAATGTGGCATGTCCTGCTAGAGAGCTTGACATAACATATGGCAGGGATGCAGAATTTGTTGCCCTCCAGATGTTTCTGGACTCCAGCTCCCATTAGTCCCAGCCAGCAAGGCCAGTGATCAGGAATTATGGCAGCTGTAGTTCAGCAACATCTGAAGTGCTAGCCGTGTCTCACTCCTGATATTTGGCTAGACACAGCTGGAGACAGAATTGGAGACTAGAAGGGCCTTTTGGTCTGCCCAAACAAAGCAATTCTTATGTCCATTTCTTTCAAGACTCGCTTACTATCTTTAAGGCTGCAATTCAATAGCCACTTACCTAGAAGTAAGCTCCACTGAATTCAGTGGGACTTACTTCTGAGTAGACATAGGTAGTAGATTGTACAGTAAGGCAATTACATATCTTGAAGAGGGCCTATCCTCTTATTCCATGGCTGTTAGGTTCCTTTAGCATTTGTTGGATTTTTGACTGCTAAAGGGAGCTGGACTTAACAAACTAATAAAATAAGGCATTCTAAGCACCTTGCAATCTTTTTAAAACACTCTGATTCTCTCTGAAAGTCTCAATTTCACTGCCTCAGGTAACTGTGTGCCAATGCACTGAACCAGAAAGCTAGAGTTTAGTGGGAGTTAGACACATTGCTAACATCAGGGTTATTTTAGATTAGGGTACTTCAAAATCAATTTTGGATTCAAACTTTTAAATGCATTCACTCTCCAGAACACAGAAAACGAACTTGCAGTAAGTGGGTATTTTCAAGGCTAATTTGCTACAGCTTTGGTGCAACTCAAAGTTTTCTAAAGAAAAGAAGCAACTTGGAGCCTTTTGGTGCTTGAAAGCCTAATTCAGGTGAGGAAAATTAGCTATCAACAATTCTAGAAAGCTTCAGGCTGACTCATACAGTATGTGATGTAGCTCAGGCTGCCTGGGAAAACTTATGCCATTTGACTGTTCAGACTAACATGTCTCTTCTCAGCTTGACTAGCGCCTTGCTCAGTTTTACTACTGGAAGAAAACAAGAGAAACATAAATGGTTCTGTATTTACTGAAGGGTACACTCAAGAGATGCAAAACAGGAGATGAACCTACAGGTGCAAGAAATAGCAATTAAGCTTTCAACAATGCAAACTGTACATTTTGAGCTGCACTCTTCTTCACAGATAGCTGTATAGATTTTAAGAGTATATTTAATACTTGATTTGCTACTGCTGTTAATGAATGCTAGTTTTAAGTATTATTGTATCAATTTGTGGTTTTAATATTGTATATTGGATGTCTGTTTCTTTTGTAAGCTGCTAAAATAGCTGTATGATAATACAAAGGTCATCAGAGCTATAGGAGGTCTCTTGAGATCAAGCAATGTCTCTGTCTGTGCCATGCACAGAAGTGGACTAGGCCATATAGCATGGCCACTTCATGCAGCAACTATGGGCAAAAGTGGGTGTCAAATTAAACACGTACTTGGTTTGCTATTCAATAAACAGCAGCCAAGGGGAAGGGAGGGAGCTTTACCAGGTCTGTGTTGAGGGAAAGAATTTTGCTCCCCATGGTCCCAATCCAGATCCACCACCACAGCTGCTATTTATTAAACAAAAACCAAGCATGTAACAGCCAATTTAAAACATGTAAATGTTTTTAGATGGTCTAACTGTTTTAAATATTTTGGATAGTTTTTAATTGTTGTAATGTATTTATTTTGTTTTGTTTTTAAATGATACAAATCATTTAAATCTACATAAATCTGGTAGAAAGAACCTAGGTCAAAGCCACCCATCCCCCAAACCTTAAAACACTTGAATAACCTTAAATGAATTCATATGATTATTTTTAAAATATCCACTCAAATTATTTCAGATGAGGCAAGAAAATTTGCAAGACATATAGATGAGAGAACTGGTGTCAAAGTTCAGTCAAAAAGCAATTAAGATGGCTAATACTCAGCAACTTGACACAGGTTTGCTTTGTATTCAGAACTAGCACCAAGCATCTCAAGAGATTGTAATTAAAACCTGTCAAGCTCAAATTAAGTTATTTAGAAAGACTCAAGAAAGCTTTTAAAGCACTAAATGCCTCTGTTAATACGGAAAAAGTCACTCGATAGACAGATTAAAATGGTTTAAAGTTATGTGGGCACTTGAATAAAAAAATGTGGCAATTCGGAAGAACATACCTTTCAAAAGACTGTGGGTTGTAAAAAATCATTTGAATGGACTTGAACATGCCAGAAACAATATAAAATGGTGGATTGCCTCTTAAAATTTGATTTTTTTTTAAAAAAATAACCTTTACTACCCACCCCACAGGCTCAAGGTCTACTTTTACTATTACTACAGAGAAGATGTGTTGTTGTCTAAGAACCCATTTCACTATACATTTAAAGCGGTGTCATACCACTTTAAACACCCATGGCATCCCCATAGAATCCTGGGAACTGTAGTTTGTTATAGGTACTGAGAGTTGTTAGGAGACTCCTATTCTCCTCACAGAGCTACACTTCTTAGAGTTCCCTGGAAGGAGGGGTTGATAGTTAAACCACTCTGCGGATTGTAGCTCTGTGAGGGTTACCATTGCCTTCCTTTGGAGGGGAATAAGGGGTCTCTTAACAACACTCAGAACCTTACATAAATTACAGTTCCAGGCTTCTTAGGGAGAAGGCATGACTGTTTGAACTGATATAAGTGTTTTAGATGTATAGTGCAGATGGGGCCCTAGACCAGCCTTTCCCAACCAGTGTGCCTCCAGATGTTGTTGGAGCACAACTCCCATCTTTCCTGACCATTGGCAATGCTGGCTAAGGCTGATGGGAGTGTGGTCCAACAACATCTGGAGGCACACTGGTTGGGAAAGGCTGCCCTAGACAGAAGTGAAAACCAATAAAGCAAGGTTATGCAGCTGGTACTCTCTGGGCCAAATCTAGCATCCTGTGTGGTATAATCCAATCTTCAATTGCCCCAATGGCAAAAGTTGGATATAGATAGGCAACATCTGTGGCAATGAGATTCTTCAGTTGACCTGCATGGGGCATGAGACCTACTCCTGCCACACACACTTTCCCCATTTCAAATTGGTGCTCTGGAAAAGCTAATTGTGGAGTGGGGAAATACAGGAGTCTAAGCCATAAGGCTCTTCACTGTTTTGGTGCAACAGGATAACACCACTTCCCTCTGGAAATCACCACTTTATACAGAGAATTTATTCTGGTTTTCAAATTGTGTTGCAAGAAATGCTGGGGTTCCTTGGAAGCTTATCAGGTATTCCTCAATGAGAGGATCAGTGAAGATGGACACCTCAGTTCTTCCTAAGATGTGCAGCCATGGGAGGGTTGGTGTATTCTAGGGGCAGGGACGCTCTCAGCTCACACAAGGCGACCATGAACTGTAAGGCTTGGCATCCGTGTGAGCCTTAAACATTTCCCCAGAATCCTGTACATTTGGAATTCCCTCCACTTAAATATTAAACAGGTGGTGTTCTGTTGTCTTTTCAGTGCCTGCTGAAGACCTTCCTCTATCAACATGCCTTTTAAGTATCTTATCCCAGTCTGCATTTGTATTGGAATTGTTTTACAATATGTTTTTAAGATTTTTTAAAAAGATGTTTTTAGTGCTTATATCATGTGTTTGCTGCCCTGTGCTAGAGAAGAAGGGCAGCATATAAATTTAATAAATAATAATTAATAAATAGCACAATTAGGGATGGAGAAATGTGCTACAATTTGCATTTAAAGATGAACCTGCCAAATTTGCACTTTCTGAAACAATATGCAAACTGAAATATAGCCATCCTTCAAAATTTGTACTTTTCTGAATTTTTCAACAGTTTTTCAGCCATGACGTGTACAAAAATGCATATACTAAGGCGAATTGTGCATAGATTCATCAAAGTAACATACAAAATGCATTATATTAGGGGAAAGTGCAAAAATGTGTATAGCAGGAAAAATGCACACTAAAATGCTGATGTGTTTTCATGAAGATTTTTTTTAAAAAATTGCAAACTGATGTGGAAGCTTAAGAGCAGAGAAATGGGAAGAACCGGAATTGGAAAGATTTGCCCACCCCTATCTACAATGCAGAACTTCCATGGCAGATGTTCCTCAGCAGACAGGATAATGTAAAAAGGAAGTTTAAAAACCCCATTGTAGATTTAATATTAACTGATCTTTTTGTTAGTTGATAAACCAGTCCTAAAATATTTTCACCCACCTAAATGAGAGATTATGAACTGGGAAGTTACATGAATTACTGTTAGCAGCTACACTATGTACCAGAGCACTCAAATTGTTTAGAGCAGGGTACAGTACAGACCCCTTCTTGGATAGCCAGATTATCTTGAGTGTTTTCCTTTTTACACAAACATTTGCTAAGAACTAATGAACCAGGAAGAAATGACCTTGCTCTTTACTGAACAAAAAAAGGAATTATCCACAAAATGTCAAATGGCATCATGAACTAATCAGGCAATATATTAACCCACACACAAAAAGATCAGCTACAGATATTCTGAGAGATTTTGAGAAAAGTTCATGGAAGCCAGATCTGAAAGAACAAAATGGTCTCCAGGGAGGAGGATGTTGCACAGTCTGTTTTATTACTTTTGAATCATGTTAGGTTTTTACTCCTCTCCAGCCCCCCCCTTCACTTTATTAAAATGAACTTAGTGTTGGAAGAGAAGGCTTTTAATGGACTCAGAACAAGGATAAAAGCAGCAGGCTTCACCAAACCCAGCTACAACCGTTTTTATTTTTGGAGGGCAGTTCAAGTTCATACAGAGGACACAAACTGTGGTAGAAATGAAATAATGCTATACCAATACAAATACTGGAGTAACTGTTACTATATTCTTATTCCTCACTCACAGGAATATCTAAATTCAGCATTTGCAACTAACAAAGTCCCCCTTCCCTTTCAAAGTGATGGATTTTATTTGAACTTTCTCCAATGAGCTTACACCAAAACACACAGGAAATACCAAAACAAGTGCCCAAACAAAACATAAACATTTTAAATTATTATTAGATCAGCCAATCAAAATACTAGAACATAAGAAGTTCCCTGTTGGATCATATCAAAGGCCCATCTAGTCCATCATCCTGTTCTCACAGTGGCCAACCTATGGGAAACCAGCAAGCAGGACTTGAGTGCAACCATGCTCTCCTCACTTGTGATTTTCAGAAACTAGTAATCAGAGGCATATTGCCTCCAATAGTAGAAGTAGAACACAGCCATCATGGCTAGTAGCCACTGATTTGCATAATCCTCTTTTAATGCCATCCAAGTTGGTGGCCATCTTGTGGGAGTGAATTCCATAGTTTAAGTATGCACTGTATGAAAAAGTATTTCCTTTTGTTAGTCTCGAATCTTTCAACATTCAGTTTCACACCAGTCATAATTTTATACACTTCTGTCATGTCTCCTTTAATTGCCATAGTTCTAAAAAGCCCTAAATGTTGTAATCTTTCATCTTAAGGGAATTGTTCCATTTTGGTTGTGCTTTTCTGAAGCTTTCCCTGCTCCCTAAGAGCAGCAACAGAATTGTACAGTATTCCAAATATGGTTGCACCATAGATTTGTAAAATGGCATTATGATTTTGGAGCTTTATTTTCAACCCCTTTCTTCATGACCTCTAACATAGAATTCATCTTTTTCACAGCTGCAGCACAGTGGGTCAACATTTTCATTGAACCATCCACTACAACTCCAAGATCTCTTTCTTGGTCAGGTGCTGCCATTTCAGACCTGGTAAGTTAGTTGTTGTTATTGTTTTTGCCCCAGTGTGCATCACTTTGCCCTTGCTTGCACTGAGCCATATTTGTCATTTCAATGCTTATTTGCATATTCAAATACAGACTCTGACCTCTGTAAGATAAGGTAGGGGAGAGCCTATAGCCACCCTCCTATTCCAGGGGTGGGGAATGTTTGGCCCTCTAGATGTTGCTTAACTACAACTCCCATCAATTCTAGCAAGCACAGTCAAGGGCCAGGGATGATGGGTATTGTTGTTCAGTAACATCTGGAAGGCTAAATGTTCCCCACACCTGTCCTATTGTGAATTTCCCATTCTGAAGAAGTGGTGGCAGGGAGAGAAGAGGGCATTAAATAGTCACCACAAGAACAGTGACACAGCTGAGACAACCACAGTTTTACTGAACATCATCAGTTACGGAATGAGCTCTGAGAGTATCACAAATAATGGGATAGGCAGCCACTATGTTCTAGCAGTGTTCCTGTGCCTGAAAAAAGTACATGGCAGGGCAAAAAGCAGTAAGTGCAGCTTTCCTCATCACAGCATCTCAATAGTCATAAAGACAAAACTTACTGCCCAGTATAGTGAGGAGTAATGAAACTCTTGTCTCCCATTTCTGTTTACACTGCTCCATCACACTTAATTAAGTGGGGGGGGTAGCAGTGACACAGAAGTGTTTACCTACCAGTGTCAATCCATGAAAAACAATGTCAACCTCAACAATGGTGGATCTGTCTATCACTACCTTTACCGGTACATGATACTTGGGCTATTGTGCCCTGTATGGGCTCCCTTTCTGCACAGTATATACCGACCCTGCATTTTTGTGTGTGTGGGAGATACTTTTACAACCTGTTGAATAATGGAGAGCTGTTAAGCTAGTACTCAGCGTTCATCCTTCATTACATTAGGAGGTTAGAGGGAGATACTCTTGTGGCCACGGGTGTGTGAGTGCTCCTGCACACTCATTGATTTTCTTGCAGGGAGAGGCTTGAGGGCACATATGGAGGAGGCACAGAAGTCCTGCTTTGAAGCATGAACTTCATCTCCCTGGTGAGCCCTCCTCCTTTGCTTACCAGTGTGGGGTGCCTTCTCCTTGAAGCCCCAGTTGCAGAAGTGATGTCAAGATTCTTGGTGAGTGCTCATATCTGGAGCCCTCAGGAAGTTTACCTGTAAAGGATTCTGGGAAGATAATTGTTATCTTCCCTTACCCACCTGTCCCCGCCACAACTATATTGGGTGATCACTGTTTAAGCAAAGTGATCTCTTTCTGCAAAGATCCCAGTTCGCTAAAGTTCCCACTTTTGTGTATGGATGCACAAGTGCCTGACTCCTTGCCCCACATGAATACTCACAAAAGCTTGAGTGCATTTGCAAAATGCATGCTTCCTCCTGCTGCAACTCCAAGATTCAGAAGCTTCCCTCGGGACTGATGAAGGTGGCAGTGGACACTCTCAGACTCCATGGAGCAACATTTTTCTGCTGGGAACTGGGGAAAAGACTACAAGTTCCAGATTCCAATGCTTCACATTTCATTTCTGCTGAAGAGGTTATTCAAGGAGGTAACTTCCAGTCAGGCAAAAATCAGGAGCTAAGAGCCAGTGAGGCTGGGCTTGCACACTTGGAGCCAGGTTTCAAATGTTACTGTCTAAATTACTATCCCCATTTTTTTCACTATGTGTCCAGCACACGGATTGCAGTAGTGTGAGATGTGTTATTATTTAATGATGCCCTGTTGTTTTTGGTGCTACTGATATTATTTTATGTAGTGGTTTTGCTATTAGTTTAGTTGTTATAATTGATTGTTTTTAATTATTTTGCTGTATTGCCTTTTAACATGTGCATGACCTTGTGCTCTGTGAGAGGAAGGACAGCATATAAATAATAATTATTATAATAATATAGGGATGAGGGAGAAATTTGATTTAGTTTGCATTTATAGGTGAACCTACCTAATTCACATTTAAAAAATAATATGTGAACCAAAACACATCCACCCTTCAAAATTCACACTTGTCCAAATTTTGCAATGCAGTTCTCTAGTCAAATCATGTGTACAAAACTACAGATAGTGGGGTAAAGTGTGCATAAAATGCATATATTACTGAAAACAGCATACAAAAATGAACTACATAGGAAAAATTGCTTTGCAAAAATGTGTATTTTGGAAGAAATTCACACTAAAATGCTGATGAATTTTCATCAGGATTTTTTTAAAAAATTGCAAACTGACGGGAGAAACTGAACTTAAGAGTTGAAAAATGAGAAACCAAAACTGTCAGATTCATCCATTGCTATGATGATGAAGGGACTCTTGAGATACTGAAGGAAGTGTAAGGTAACTTGAAATTTCTTTTTTAAAAAAACCAACCATGGGCTACACCACAAAATGTTATTGGCTAAAGAGTCCATCTTTTACACTCTCTTTTCATTCCATATTACAGAAACATCCAAACTAGAATATCCTCAAAAAGTAAACCAGTGTTTTCTTACTGTTTACTGCTGGTGCTATTCTCACAGATCAATAAACTAAACACACATTTCAATGCATGTCTGATCAGAAGGTGAGTATAGGATGACACCATTGGGCCGCAATCCTATACTCCTCTAGGAGCAAGCCCCATTGAACTCACTGGGACTCACTTTTGCAGATATATGCCTATAAATGCACTGTTAATTTCTAGCTGATTAATCTACCAATTAAATTATGGAGCCCTGCATCCAACTATGATACATCCAACAAAACAGTAGCATTACAATGGTAGAACTGTGTTTAGTTATAGTCTAATTTTTTTCAAAAATATGTAATATTTTGAGAAGTCATTAAATACACTGTTGCTATGGGAGATATGTTTTAATTCTGTATGTGTGTCATATATGCGCTTGCTGGATGTTAAACCAGAAAACATGGATCTTCACGCCTAACAATTTATAATTAATTTTTGACCTACAGAAGCTACCCCCAAGGTATTTTAGCATAGTTTTCACTTTCACTGTACTGATGAGATCAGTGGGACTAAACACAGTGCAGATTTAATAATATATAAGGTGTAATACCATATTAGACTGTCACTGGCAAAGATCGAGTCTAAATATTAAACACAGCTGTACTTTTTAAAAACCAAAGAAGCTGATGTCTTGCATGTGTATTAAAGTCATTTCTTGATCCAGACTACCCAGTTTCTTCAGTTCTGCTCCAGTTCTGCAAAGGTGAGATTCACATATTTTTTTAAAAGCAGTTCTCATACAAACATGGCAGAGAACAGAAATTACACAGAACCAGATGTATTATCAAAGCATTTGTTTGAATGGGGCATGTGTTTAGGATGCTTTCACAAGTCTGTGTGGAACACTGTTAACAAAGGTCCCTAAGATTCTCAATAGGTGCAAGAGTGTGTACAAGCAAACTGCTTCCTCAAATCTGCAGGATAGTATATGATAGAAGGTAGACAAAACCCACTAAAGAACTTCCCTTGGCAAGTAGCAGGGGGATCTTTGGACTTTCTAGAAAGCAAGCATGAATGAAACTCACTTGCACTCCGTGTTTCACTGCTATCTCAGACACTGAGAGGCCTAGGTCAGCCGTAGTGGCAATGATATGCTTACCTTGGGAACACAGGAGCCACTGACCTTCCAAGCTGGGCCACAATCATGTACAACTGGAATTTGTGGGACCTAGTGGCTCTGTGTGGAGGATATAGGTGCCACTCCCTAATTTCCATAATGGTGGCAGATGAAGAAGGTGCTGCTACCGTCACAAAAATCACTGTGGCTGTGTATACACAACCCAAGTGGAATCAGTAGTTCATGGAAACAGTTCCATTCAAGCTTGGCCCAACCATGCCCCTAATCATATCTGAACAAGCCTGGGTGGTTCCTGTGTTGGAAACTTAAAACTGACAGGATTCAGCCATGGACTGTGGATTGCCTAGCCTGATTTAAGAGCTGATTTAAGTTACTAAGTGTTTGCTCCTATGGTCTAGAGCAGTGGTTCCCAAACCTTTTCCCCCTTGTACCACTTGAAAATTGCTGATGGTCTTGGTGCATCACTTAATGATTTTTTCTGTAGCAATTGCATTTACGCTATAGTAGATGCTGTATGATTTTTATTGTATGTTTATTTGCTTCTTTTATTTCTTTTATCATATTTTATCGTATTACAATTTGTGTTCCATAGAATTCAAACTGTAATTCAATAGAATACAAGAAATAAACAATAAAAATAGAATTAAAATCAATATAACTATAAAATGCAGACATGCCGCGGACCACCTGAATGAAACTTGCGGACCAGTGGTGGTCCACGGACCACAGTGTGGGAACACCTGGTCTAGACTACGATCTATTTCTCACAAACAAAAGATGAGGTGGTAAACTTACGTGTCTGGACTGTACCACTTCACACTGCAGTGGGGGATTCACATATCGTAACTGAATGCCTCTTCCCCCCAATAAAATTCCCTACATGTAGAAAACTAGATGACAGTGAAAAGAGCTGTAGTCCAGCCTTCTCTCTGTCATCTTGCTTTCTATTAGGGGGATTTCTTTTTCAAAAAGTTGGTATTCATATGAACTCTCATCTGCAGTCTGAAGTGACAGTCCAAAAACAGGTCCACTACCTCATCTGCTGTTTGTGAGAACCACATCTAAGACCTGACTCAAAAAAGAAATAAAGCGATTCAGATGTCAAATGTTTACTATTGCTTTGTACCAGCATGGCACAAATTCATGGTTTTATAATAGCCTTAAACATGTATGTGATCACAACTAGTTTGCATTTGTATCTGTGCTCATTAAATAATGCTTTCCTATACTTATTGCTATATATCAACATAAAGACCATGAGTTGCAGCTTCTGACATTTGAGCTATCATTCAGCTACCATTACTCATATATGGCACACATGTTTTAAGGAACAGATTTGGAAACTACACTTTGTAAAATATATTCCTTATGGATAAGCGCTGGTTATGTAGAGCTGAAATTGCATGAGCTGCAATGGGATAGCAAATGCTGTTTTATATGCTGAATTTTTTATGCCTTTAAGGAATAAACACATTCCAAAAAAGCAGCAGAGACCTCTTTTCTCTAAAAGCAAGCAAGTAGAGTAGCATTTACTATTCTCAATTAATGGCATGTTGATGGGAAGGGGAGGGGGAAATTAAGTTATTTCTGAGTAGCAGACTTAGATGGATATGAAATGGGTAAAGGCTTCTTTCTTTGGCTACAGAAAAGTTCACACAATGATCCAAAGAGTAAAATTGATGCTGTGGCTCAGAATGGACTACTTTTATTTCAGACACATTCTTAAAATGAACAGTGTCCAAAAGATGACACTACACGTTCTTTATTTTTCAGTGATATATCAAAAGGCAGATTAAAGTATCCCAACCACTAGAACTTTCATAAAATTTAGTGATGATCACAGTCTACCATATGAGGAAGCAGTAATATATCTTGATCATATCCTCCTATGGATTGTTAGGAAAACCTAATGTTGTAGAACACAGTGTAATAGCTACTCCTTTTTTTCCCAAAGAAGCCTCAACATACTTTTCTTGAACGTATACATAATACATAATAGAACTGGATGTTAGCTCAATTTTACATGCAGTGGTCTCCTTTGAGGTCACTGGGTGTCTTACATTTGCATGCTTTAAAAACACGTGTTTTAGGGATGTAAGAATGAGATGTGCCTCTGACTTAATTCAGAATAATAAAATAAAAGGGTTCTTCAGAATAAAAGGGTACTTCAGCTATCAGAAGTTTTGGGAACATCATATTACAGCAGAGGATTCAAGCAAAAACCTGGTCCATTTTGAACTCTAACCCTAATAAATGCCAATGAGTGATAGCTAAGCTCCACTCTGTAGCAAAAAGATGCCAGTTTAACCACATATGCAGGAGAAAACTATGTTTTTCTTTTAGTGTCAATGAGAACAGTAGATTGGCTAAATTTCCATTTGCCTTTGCAAAATGTTAAAGCCATGCCATTTTCTGATACCAGAAAGACAAATATTAGCAACCAAAAAAGACAGCTTCCTCACTTTTAAGTGATGGAAAGTCAATCTGCATCATAATTAAGACCAAGACTGTATAGCGGTGCATTTAGTTAAAGCAGTAAACTACTATAATAAAAATGCACCTGGGGAATATTTAGAGAAAGCACTAATGATTTTTTCCCTAGTGGTTAATAAATTCACTTCCAGATCAATTTGTTCATGATAGAAACTTGAGAACATAAACTGTTACACAGGCACATTAGAGTGTGTCTTTTTCAGTATAAATGATTTATTACAATGATTAGCAGCACATAAACAATTTAAAATACAACTCTAATTAGTTTTTTGGAAGAAAAGGAGAAAAACCTTCCTAACTCACTCTTCACATTATGTTTTACTTTTCTAAGTGTGTACTTTTTAATTAAATCCAAATGTCACAATAAATTTAAAGTGTTTTATTACCACTCTGGCTAACTAAGCCATTCATGCAAACACCCATTATATTAAACCAGATGCAGGACTGAAAGTGGCTGGGGAGGGGAGAGAAGGGTGGAGAAAAGAGGCAATCATTTCTGTATTTGACAAGAGACTTTACAAAAGGTTTAAATACCACAAGATTTTTGGCAAGCATTTTCAATTTTACCCAGGGAAGCTGGTCAACTAATTGATGTTTAAAACCATTTCCAAGTTTGAAAGAGTCAGACTTCATTAAACTGTCCCTTCTGGGTTTGAGTTGCAAGGGAGAGAAATAGAAGAGCCTAACGACTGACACTTCTGTCTAGCCTGGAAGTTCTGTCTTAAATTTTTTAGAACTCTGATTGTAAAAGGGTACCTTATAGCACACATTAAACTTGGTATCTGGATAAAAGGTACTGATGTGGGTGGATCTGGATGTTACAGGAAGTACCAAAACAAGCTATTTGCATATTCTCCTTTAACACTTTCAGTGTTATACTGGAACAGGTGCATGTGAGAGTGCCCTGAGGAGAGATGCATGTGCCGCACTTGTGCATCTCCAGACACGTGGCACAGAGTAGGGCACACCAATGGGCTGGGGTGAGCATAATGCTGCTAATTTCTGAGCTATAGCAAAAAAGAAAGGGAAAAGGCTGTAGGCTCACACATTCCTTTGCCTCCAGTTTCAAATTCTGTTTAACACTAAGTCCTGTGGCAGACATAATGCTACAGTGCAGTACACTGAAAAGGCAAGAGAAAAGAAGAATTCGTGTGGGAGATAGGAGGAGAAAAAGGATGGAGTGTGCAACTCTTGATCCTGATCTCTTAACCATACTTAACAAATCAGCAGTGCTATATCCATACCACCTTCTCTTGGCAGTTCTTGTAATGGCGGAAGCAGTTCGTAACTTGATGGCCTTCACGTGATTGCTGTCACAATCCTCTCCTACTCATCTTTCCTTCCTATCCTGTCACGTGATCATTGATGTTTCCCTGATTAAGTCTCCCTTCCTGAAGGTCTGAACTCCAGAGACTCAACTCACTCAGTGGCTGATCTGGAGACTTCAAAGTTTGTTCAATCTAACCCAAGAGTGGGGAACCTTTTTGGTCTCTATACCAGATCTTTATCTGGTCCCACCCTTTGACAGGTGGGTGGGTCAAGCCTCCTGTCTAAATCTTTTATGCGGGTTCCCAAGCTTGCAAAGCCTGCACTGCACTGAGCCTCCATAGTTTTCAGTTTTGAATTTTGGAGGTTGAAAAGAGCAGCACGAAGCAACGTGTAAAGCTCAGCATCCGCTAATCCTTTCGACTTCCAATTTCAGAGGTTGAAAGAAGTAGAGCAGAGCAGCTAACTGGATGAAATCACTGCCCCCTCCTAGAGCAAGGGAGCGTACCTTGCTCCAGAGAAGGAGCAGTTGGGAGCCCATGTTAAGCTCCCTCTTGTTCATTTGAACTCCGGCCCTTGACCACCCAAACCTGTCATATATTATGTTATGTGTAGGGTGGATGGGCCAAATGGGGAGGACTGATGGGCCAAGGTTGGCCCATGGGCTGGAGGTTCCCCACCTCTGATCTAGCCTCTGATCAAGTCACCCTTATACAAGCTATTCCTTCAAAGAAACCTTAATGCATTTAAGCTCCTGTTTTTAACTCTTCTTTTTACTCAAAAAAATAAACCTGAGCAATAAGCTACAGTACATATTTCTCACATGCTTCAAATCCAGATCAATTTTCACAGGACAACTTATCAGAACTACACCTTCTCTATAACGTCCCACAGTGTTTTGTCTACCTAAGTAAGGAAGCATTTGTCCACTTTGTGTGATACCTGGCCTCTAGTGTATATATACTGGTTAAGCTAAGATGTAATCACTGAGCTGTGTGCCCATGCATTTCCTCCATCCCTCTGTCACATTTATTTATTTATTTATTATTTGATTTATATCTTGCCCTTCCTCCCAGCAGGGAGGAGCAAACAGAAGTGCTAAAAACACCTTAACACATCATAAAAACAGACCTTAAAATACATTAAAACAAAATGACATTAAAAACATTTTTAAAAAGTTTTAAAATATCTTTTTAAAAAGGGTTAAAAACATTATTAAAAACATATTAACAAGCAAGTCTAACACAGATGCAGACTGGGATAGGTCTCAATTTAAAAGGCTTGTTGAAACATGACTTAATTCAATACCTCCTGATTTGTTAAACTACAGTATCCCATGTCATCCAAACAGGACACTCTGGTTTTAGCAATACTTTCAAACCAGATATCAAGCCAGAGTTTGATCCTAGTTTGATATCTTGAATTTGGAAGGAGCAGTCAAACTATGTTTTCCAGGTTCAGACATCTTGGGACACTGTGGCTTAATATATCAAGAACTGCTGAGTTAAGGTACAGAGAAAGAGAATGAGGAAGGGGAGATGGAATGCATAGGTACATGACTTATTTCTGGCTATAAATCATGGTTTGTAGGACCATGATCAGTACATCTAAACCAGGCCACTGACTGAGTAGTAAACTGAGGGCTCATAAAGAAGTGTGGAGAAACAAACAACAAAAATATCTGGGATGTTTCCTCTGAATTTCATTCTCCTCTGTGAAAATAGCATAATCCTATTTGGTGTGTGTATGTGTGCACAGGTGCATGTGTGTGTGCATATGTATGTGTGTATGAGAGGGGGGGCATCCATACCTAACTGCAAAATCTGCATTTTCCATATTCGGTTGGTGGCCTCGAGATCCATATATGTCCTGTTTGTGTTTGGATTATTATGAAAACCCGATTATCAAGCATCCATACATGTGAGCTATTTTTTTGTCAAAATTGCCTTAGCATTGGCCACTCCCCTAAGTTCACCCCTTTTCAGTGATTGGCCCATAATGGTCATTTGCTTTTCACATGCTTTTTCAGAAGAGCGCAGAAACGTATATCTTTTTTTAATTCACACGCATGGGAATTTGTGGATGAGCTATTGGGCGGGAAGGAGATAGGGGCTTGCCATATGATGGAGGAACGCACGTGGACCACCTATTGCAGGAAAGTCTGCAAAATTGTGTCTGAGCCCATGGACATTAAAGCAATTGATTATCCGTACAAGAAAGCATATTGGTTTTGGGTGGTATTTCTAATGCAGATTTGTGATTGAAAAAATCCGTACTAGCTTGCATCGTCATATGGACAATGGTGAATTAATGAGGACACAAAGCAACAACATTGCAGATTATACAGTCGTATGGATGGGCCCAGAGACAGAGAGAGAACAGCACAGGAATAAGGCACCTACTTCAGAATACTCCCACAGAATCTCCTAGTGCTATCATGTGCAATCCCTATGTCTTTGAAATCTGAGAAAAAAAGAAGTGAATGGGTTTGGTATAGCTTTGGGAGACCAAACAAATTAGCCCATGTACTAAATAAGCTTTCATTAAATTAGCAGAAAAGTTGACACAATGTATTCTCCAATACAACCTATCAATTTAACTATCAATTTAACAATTCAATCCCTATTTACATTCCCACGGGTTCAATCCTGAGCACACTTGGGGGGGGGGAGAGCCCACTGAACAAAGTGGGATTTACTTCTGAGTAAACATGCATAGGATTGTGCGGTCAATGGCAACTCCCTCACTTTAAGGCCTTGCAATCCAAGAAAATATGGGTTCTTCTCTACAACAGAATAAACAATGCTAAGTGTTATACACTAAAGCTGTGTTAGTAGTCTTGGCTTTAAAATGATGACAAACCAAATATGAATAGATTTTAAAAATTATTCAAAGTAAGCCTCATTGACTGAGAAGCTGACATCTTGATAGGGAAGTTCTCAAATGTGGTAACATAACTGAAAAACCAAGTACCATTTTTTAAGTAGGACCAAAAGTTCTTATTTACAAAGGGGCTTTAAAAACAAGCCTCAGAATCAAGGATTGAAAACTGAAAGCTATTACTAAAATGGGAGTGTTAATTTGGGCTGTTATTAAACCTCTCCAGTAGAATTATCCCATGATACAAACTGTATCATCCCTCGCACCAGAACAAAGGGTGTGAATACTGGAAGTGGTTGGGCCTTTCCACCTGGCTGGCTGTGGAGACATAAGGCTGGTCCCACAGAATGTCCAGCTTCTTAGGATGCCCCTGGCTCCTGGTCTTCTAAAGATGGCAAGGGCAGGCATGAAATACGAGCATTGTATAAAGAACAAGCGGACTCAGGCAGATACTGAAAGCATTAGTTCTTGCACTAAATTTTTACAGAAGTTTTCTAACTAAAGTTCCATTCCTTCGGGATTATTTTTCTTCAACATGCCTTTTCCATCTCACTTTTCTTAAGGAAAAGAAAGTGTGCTTTTTTCAAAGACCACAGCATTAAAATAATAGAAAAAGGCAAACTTCTGAGCATACATGTATTGAGAAGAGGTCATTTGCTAAAAATGCCACCTGCTAGCATCCATATTGTTTGACTGAAAAAGCCTATTGAGAACTGTAGAGGACATGACAAAGGATTTCTAATACAGATTACCTAACATTGGAGGAAGGCAGAAATATTCTGTATGCAACCGACTTCTTTCATATGGGTTTCTCTTGAGTTTTTCTTTTGCTCTTCTTCTTCTACCTCCCCAAATTCAAACAATTAAAACTTTGTATCCATTTCAATTTTTTAAAAAAGAAGTCTCTATGGGATTTCATAGAGCAACTTTGTCAAAGCACAGTGGAAAGAATAGATTAGTATTTTGAAGTAGAATTAAAAAATGAACCCATTCCTCAAGTTTCCCATTGGATCTATCACCTACTCCATCTGCTGGTGGAAATCTAGGACGAAATGCCTTTCAGTTCCAGTGAGGACCAAACTAGATGTACTGGCAGCAGTTTCATGGGTTGGATCCAGTGTAATCCTTACCATAGCTACTACTCACACATAAACCCTATTAAATTCAGTGGTGTTTCCTCCCAGGTAAGCGAGGTTAGGATTGCAGCCTAATTCAGTTAAATTTAGGTTCCACTGAAGTCCATCGGACAAGTTAATCATAAGTCCCATTGATTTCAGTGCGCACTCAGTACAGCTAACTTACAGTGCAATCCTATGCATGTTTACTCAGACGTAAGCCCTACTAAGTTCAATTAGGCTTACTCCCAGGGAACTGTGCCTAGGATTGCAGTTTTATAGTGCAATCCCATGCATGTCTACTCAAAAGAAAGTCCCACTGAGCTCAGTGGGCTTACTGCAGGTTTGTTTAAACAGAGAATTGCAACAATAATGTAGAAAGGTGGTGGCAGATTGAATTTTGAAAGCAAAAGGGATTTGTGGGTAAAAAGTGTAGAACCCTCTCCTACCTACCCACTACTTCCCTCTCCATGCAGCTCTTTTCTCCCAAGCAAGACCATTGCTTGTTTGGGCTTAGGAGAAAAATGTTTGGAATGAGAAACTGTTGGCAGGAGGTAAGCCACAGGCAGACAGAGGTTCTATATGCTCTTGGTCTGTGCAACTCTTTTGCTTTTAAAATGTGATGTATTTTCCTACTTTAAAGACCAAACCTACACGTGACTGGGCAATTTTGTGTCCCCTCCTCTTTTTAAATAAGAGCAGCCACTTGCCTTGAAACTGGGAATAAGGGCCAGGGTGGGAAAGCTTAGCTATTTCCCTGCTTACTGTTTGTTCACTCATTATTGTCCATCATCAAGCTGTTGTCCATTATGAATCATATTTTTTCTGCAGGAAGAAAAGCAGCTGGGGGGGGGCTGGGTTCTGAGTGAATCACAGGAAAGCAAATTGTTAAGAAGCCCTTCCCTCTGCCAGTTCTCTGCTGTTGATTTCAGCCTGTCACGGCTGCTTTTGATTTTAAAAAATGATGGGAGGATAAATAGATGGACCTTAGAGTAAGGTCTATCTGTAAAATAGCTAAGTATGATGTGCATGATTATGATGTACGATGAACTTGCATAAGGCATAATGCTTATTATCAGGAATAGTAGTTTAGTTCATTGCATGATCTTGTTTTCTTTATTAACAAAACAATGGGGCATTATATGGAGAAGTTTTTTTGTTTAAAATAGAACCAATTTGAAGAAGAAGGAGATTTTGTTACCTATGTGAAGATGTTCCATTTCAGTTTTGTTACATATATGAAGATGCTCCATTTCAGCTTTCACTCATTATTCTGCATTAAATTTTCAACAACTTTCTTACATTAAAACTTGCTTTGGAGAACGTATCATTAAAATAAATGTTCTGAAATAAGCAGTACTCAAGTTTTACAAATTTATACACTTACTTTAATGTTTGTTTGGGTGTGTGTGGGGGCTAATGTGGGGTGAATGATTGGTATGTTTGCTTGTTTGTGTGGTTTTGTGTATTTTTAACATGTGCCTGGGAGATAAGATTCCATCCTTCGTGGGGGGGCTCTCGGGGGCCCCGATTAACGTAGTGACGGGTAATGGGAGGTATGGCGTTAGGAGGAGAACAGGCCAGGTAAGGGGAACTCGTCCCAGACAAATTGTGTCTGTGCCTTGTTCCAGTTCTCCTCATATCCACAGGATTGTTGGTTGTCCTATCAGCCAGCTCTCGGATCTCCAAGTGCTGCTTTTGAATGCCAGGTTGGTACATAATAAAACCTCACTTGTCCATGATTTAATTCTGGAGGAGAGTGCCGACCTGGCATGTACAACCGAGACCTGTGTGGCTGATCAGGGAGGAGTTGCTCTTTCCCAGCTTTGCCCACCCGGGTATTTGGTTCAGCACTGTGGTAGATCTGAGGGCCGGGGAGGGGGGGTCGCTGTGGTCTATAGGAGTTCTTTTCCTCTCACCAAGCAGACGGCGACTGGTTTGGAATGTCTCCACCTTGTGTTGGGCCAGGGAGACAGACTAGGAATACTGTTGGTGTACCGTCCACCTTGCTGCCCAACAGCTTCCTTAGCTGAGCTGACAGAGATAGTCTCGGAGGTCCTTTTGAGGTCCCCTAGACTTTTGGTACTGGGGGATTTCAACGTCCATGCCGAGGCTGTCTTATCTGGTGCAGCTCAGGACTTCATTGCCTCCATGACAACAATGGGGCTGTCTCAACTTTCTACTGGCCCAACACATGTGTCGGGACATACTCTCGATTTGATCTTCGCCACTGGACATGGAGATGGTGATCTGATGGTGGGGTGTTTTTCATCTACCCCATTCTCATGGACAGATCACCGCTTGCTGAGATTTAGACTTACAGCGGCTCTTTCCCTCTGCAAAGGTGGAGGATCTATTAAGTTGATCCGCTCCCAGAGCTGGATGGATCCTGTAGGTTTTCAGAGGGCTCTGGGAGATTTTCCGGCTGATAGGACTGGTGCTCCTGTCGAGGCCCTGGTCACACTGTGGAATACAGAAATGACCCGGGCTATTGACACGATCACTCCCGCGCGCCCCCTTCGCTGTAGAGCTCATACAGCTCCATGGTGTACCCCGAAGCTGAGAGCGATGAAACATGAGAGGAGGAGGCTGGAGTGCAGATGGAGGAAAACTCCCAGTGGATACAATCATGCCTTGGTAAGTGCCACCAATAAGTTGTATACAAAAGTGGTAAGGACAGCAAAGAAGCTCTATTTTGCTGCCTCTGTTAGATCATCTTTAAGCCGCCCAGCGGAGCTTTTTAAAGTCGTGCGAGGGCTCTTACACTCTGGCCCCCATGATACTATGGAAACATCTGAGACCCGCTGTAATGAAATTGCTGGACACTTTCAAGATAAGATTGCATGTATCCGCAGGGACCTTGACTCTGATGTTGTGACAGATGAATCCATTGAAGTGTCCGGAGCACGGCCTTGTCTTTCTTTATTGGATGAGTTTCAGTTGGTGCAGCTCGAGGAAGTGGACAAGGTGCTTGGAATGGTTTGGGCGACCACGTCTGTTCTGGATCCTTGCCCATCTTGGCTAGTGAAAGCTGGCAGGGCTGGAACCACCGGTTGGGCCAAGGAGGTGGTTAATGCCTCCTTGAGGGAGGGAGTGGTCCCTGGTAGCCTCAAGGAGGCAGTAGTGAGACCTCTTTTAAAGAAACCCTCCTTGGACCCAGATAATTTAAACAACTATAGACCGGTGGCGAATGTCCCTTTTCTGGGCAAGGTTTTGGAGCGGGTGGTTGCCAGCCAACTCCAGGCACTCTTGGATGAAACTGATTATCTAGATCCGTTTCAATCCGGTTTCAGGCCCGGTTTAGGCACCGAAACAGCCTTGGTCGCCCTGTATAATGACCTGTGTCGGGAGAGGGACAGGGGGAGTGTGACTCTGTTGATTCTCCTTGATCTCTCAGCGGCGTTTGATACCATCGACCATGGTATCCTTCTGAGGAGACTCGCGGAGTTGGGTGTCGGGGGCACTGCTTGGCAGTGGTTCCGCTCCTACTTCGCGGATCATCACCAGAAGGTAGTGCTTGGGGAACATCACTCGACACCATGGACTCTCCATTGCGGAGTCCCTCAGGGTTCAGTTTTGTCCCCCATGCTTTTCAACATCTACATGCAGCCGCTGGGTGCAGTCATCAGGAGTTTTGGAGTGCGTTGTCATCAGTATGCTGACGACACGCAGCTCTATTTCTCCTTTTCATCTTCTTCAGGTGAGTCTGTTGATGTGCTGAACCGTTGCCTGACCGCGATAATGGACTGGATGAGAGCTAATAAACTGAGACTCAATCCAGACAAGACCGAGACATTGTTGGTGAATGCCTTCCCTGCTCAGATGGTGGATGTTAACCCTGTTCTGGATGGGGTTACACTCCCCCTGAAAGAACAGGTACGTAGTTTGGGGGTTCTTCTCGACTCTTCCCTGTCTCTCGAGGCCCAAGTGGCCTCGGTGGCACGGAATGCGTTTTACCATCTTCGTCTGGTAGCCCAACTACGCCCCTATCTGGACAGGGACGACCTCGCCTCCGTTGTTCACGCTCTGGTAACTTCAAGATTGGATTACTGTAATGCACTCTACGTAGGGCTGCCCCTGAAGACAATTCGGAAGCTTCAGCTGGTGCAGAACGCAGCTGCCAGACTACTGACGAGGACCAGTCGGTCTTCGCATATAACACCTGTCTTGGCGCGCCTGCACTGGCTTCCTATTTGCTTCCGGGCGAGATTCAAGGTGCTGGTTCTTACCTATAAAGCCTTACACGGCGTGGGACCTCAATACCTTGTGGAACGCCTCTCTCGATACGAACCTACCCGTTCACTTCGTTCAGAATCTAAGGCCCTCCTCTGGGTACCAACCCATCGGGAAGCCCGGAGGGTGGTTACTAGATCTAGGGCCTTTTCTGTGGTGGCCCCTGAGTTGTGGAACAGCCTCCCCGAAGAGGTACGCCTGGCGCCTACACTTTTATCTTTTCGGCGCCAGGTAAAGACCTTTTTATGCTCCCAGGCATTTTAATTTTCTTAACCATTTTAATCTTTTAATCCGTATTTTTAATTTTTGTCGTATTGTGTTTTTGTAGTGTTTTTTGTTGTTTGTTTGTATATGTTTTTATGATTTTTATTATGATATATTGTATTTTATCTTGTTTGTTCACCGCCCTGAGAGCTATTCTGCTAAGGGCGGTATATAAATTGAAATAATAAATAAATAAATAAATACTTCATGAAAAGTCCCTTGGAAAACTGACACTGTACGGGCCCCTGCTCAGAGGAGCAGTGTGGGCTCTAGCTCGGGGCAGATCCATCAGTCCAGCGACACCAGAGGGTAACCCAGGCACCAACATCAGCCACATCCTGAGCCACAGCAGACCAAGAGTTCTGGAGAATGAGATCCACAAGTCAGGGCCTCCCAAGCCTGCACCCCCCAAAAACTAATTCTCTCCATGCACAGGTCATCCCATCAATGCAAGTAACACATATGGAGGGGGGACATGTTGTAATGGAGGAGGAGCGCTGGGCTCCAAGCCAGAGATCTTCCCATTTACAGCCTTCCATCTCTCAAGGAAGGGGTGAAGCCCAGGAGTGGCAATCTTGTCCTCAGAGTACAACAGCTTTCAGTCCACTCTAAGACTTTGTTGGAGTAAGTTGCTCACTTGGATCTCTCCTAGGTGCCCTGCCTCACCATACCCTGTGGGTTCACTGGACAGGACAGGACAGGCTTTCACCATGTTTTCTTCCACCACTGATGACTACTTCCAATGGCTGCCCGCACTTCCTTATGTTTGGGGATATGCCAAATCTGCTTGAGAAATGTCACTAGTGTTTTTTTTTTTTAGAAACTTGATCTCAAAGTGTAGGTGAAACTTAGTAGCAACTTTACTTACACTGATATGTTTCCTCATATTGCTGTGTATTTGTGCACAACTGCACATGAGAGAATCCAGAAGAAATTTTGCTGCAGAGTTACAGTGTCAAATGGCCATCAAAGGCAACAGTTTAAATGTGGGGAAGGTGTAGTCACAAAGGCCGCACGTCAAGGAAGGGTTGGACTGTGCCTCCCCACCCATTGAGTAACACTGGCCCCTTTTCATCCAAAAACTTGAAAAAGAGTTTATTTGCTCTGAGACTTCTTGATGGGGCTACAGGATTATATTCTTTCTTAATCATTGTTTTGTATATTTCTAGGACACAGTTCTACTTTAAGGAGACACATAAGTCATATACTGTAATACTTTATACACTGTTGCATTGTAACTCTTACTTCCATGTGCTCTGACTCACCTGCTGTCAGCATCTCCATCAAATGAGAAGATGGAGGGAAGGCATAAACAAACTCTCTTCTCCTAAACGTCAAAACAATGCAAGGAGGAAAACAAAAGACATTTAATTCACAAACCAGCGTAGCAGCCCATTTATTCTTCTGCACAGTTCTAGGAGACAAAGCCATCTTCCTCAATGACTATCAGCACCTAATTATTCATGTCACAAAATGAATCAACAAGGATGAACCAAAATGTCAGCTCTTTGGCATTCTTTTGGTTTATATGTCTGATGTAAAATGGATCCTTTTGGTATCATTACCTGCTGATGAGGAACTCCAATATTAATGCAGCAGCTGTATAAATAGTGTATCTTTCAACATTTTTGTAAAAACCTATTAGGACTGGTTCAGATATAATGCTGATCTTGTTTTAAAGACTGGGGGCTGCCTTCAGAGTCTTACATTATAACAGACTCAATCCAGAAAGTTAAGGAGTCTACCTGTGTTCATAGGAAGGACAGATCAAACCTTCAGGTATGTTGGATAACATCTATCTGGAGGGCACTACATTGGCAAAGGCTGACACAGATGATCCCACAACCTAATCCTGATCCCTAAACCTGGATTCAGCATTATGTCTAAACTGTCTCATACAAGGAAAACTGCAAGTATTAGGAACTACTTTGATAAATGCTATATAACATTTATTTATTCTGTATGGATTAAATAATAAGCTCTGTACAGAAATAAAAGAAGAGACAAAACTCTGTATCACAATCTTATATAGGTTGCTTCCACACCAGAATCCTCTAAGGCTGCTGAAGTGTTGCTTTTCCACAATCAGCTGGAAGTGTAGTTATAACTGTGGTTCCACAAACCATTTAAGACAGTGCTATATCGTCATTAACATCCCACAGTGCCTATCTCTACAGCACAGGCAAAAGTGGATACCTGCAGTGAGATCTTAAGAATGTTTACTCTGACCCATTCAGTGCAATGGTACTTATTCCTGTAAAAATAATGTGCTTCAGATTGCTGCCTTCTCAAAATTGCACACTTTTTAAAAAAAATTCAATGAACAGTGAAAATATATATCTTTTCTAAATAAAAGCTAACAGGGAAGGGTGAGTGTGATGTGCACATATCCTAGATTGCCTGCAGTGCTAGCTTGTGGCTGCAGAGGATGAGGGGATGGAAGCAATGTTGGTGACCCTAGTGCTCCCCACTCCCAGATTGTGCCATCCTGCACTGGACAGAGAAAACATAAGATCATAAGAGCATGCTGGATCAGGCCAGCGGCCCATCTAATCCAACAATGGAGGCATTCAAGAGGCAGCTGGACAGTCACCTGTTGGGTATATTTTAACTTGGATTCCTGCACTGAGCAGGGGGTTGGACTCGATGACCTTATAGGCCCCTTCCAACTCTACTATTCTATGATCCTGTTCACACAGTGGCCAATCAAATGCCCATGGGAGTACTCTCCCCTCCTGGGGCTTCTGGCAACTGGTTTTCAGAAGCATACTGCCTCTGACTATAGTGGCAGAGGGCAGCCATCATGGAATAGCCTTATCCTCCATGAATTTGTCTAATCTTCTTTCAAAGCCATCCAAGTTGGTGGTCATCACTGCCTCTTGTGGGAGTGAATTCCATAGTTTAACTATGCGCTACATGAAGAAGTACTTTCTTCTGTCTGTGCTGAAGACAAGAGAGTTGACCAGTGAGAATTTGTGGCCCAAATGCCAAAAAGCTGGTGGTGCTTATTCTTGTTATTCCTACCCCCAAACCCCTGCAGAAGTACAGAGGCTGGAGCAAGGGGCAGATGCTCATCTGCGGCTTCCTCAATTAGGTTGCACAGCAAAATGCAGATGAATGGGGAAACTTTCTCACTGCCTCTACTAACATGGAGGATCCAATGTTGACCTTGCTTCTCCAGCAGCCTGACTGGCTTCTTGCCCTTCATTTCCCCCCCACAACAGCATCACCAGACACGGCATCCTCACTCACAGACTGCAATCCCTGCAAATGCATCAATAGTGCTTTGCTTGTCTATATATGAAAGTGAGCTGATTCAACTCCACTGCAAGTCAGCAAAATCACACAACTCAGGTCTTCTTAAAAAATGGGAGGACAACTCAGGAAACAATGAAATTCAATTGGCTAGCAACAGCGCAGCAGGGATTCTCTGTATCGCTGGATGGATTTCACATGTGTTCATCTATAAGACTATTCCTTCCCATTTCTGCGCCCATCTGTGGATTTTTTAAAAAAGAAATCCGTACAAAAATTTGTATTACTTAAATACATATGCAAATAAATGTTATCACAAAATATGCATTCAGATGCGTAGTTCATCTCAATGTATGCATTTCTAACCATCTTTTATGCTAAAATGCACACTTCTAATGCATTTTTTGAGCCAAGAACTGTATTGCACTATTCAAAGAAGTGTGAAATGCAAAGGATAATTATGTTCCAATCGGTGTATTAGTCTGGGAGGTTTCAATTAGGTCAGTTTACTTAAAAAAGCAGACCCAACAAAATTCTCCTCCACCTCTTATTTCTTGTGAATTTCTCCTGCAGTTCCGGGGAAGGGGGGGAGAGAAGCAACTAGGGATAGACAGTAAGGAAAGGGGAAGGAAATACAATGAAAGAGAGAGAGTGTGTGTTGAGGATAAAATGCAACTTCTTTTTTTTAAGAGGTGGGTTTTCAGGTTCTATTTAAAAATAGAAAGAGATGGGGTGATGCATTTGTCAGAACGAAGATAAGGAAGAGAGAAGCCTGGTGAGAAGAGAAAGTGAAAAAGCACAACGCAAGCAATGTCTGTGTTAACAATATGCACAGCGCCAACAAGTTAAGTGTCCACAACTACTGAGCTGCAAGCAGAACCGAAAATGGAAGCTCCACATGTATTTATACTATGTTAACAGTGGCTACTTGGAGAACAGCCCAATCAGAACAGCAAACAGAGTAGTATTTGAATCAAACCTAACTTAATCCACAGTAGTTGAGCCAGTGTCAATCTATTGACCCTTTCAAGTCAACTGGGAGCTTATAGCCCTTGCAGAAGATGTTCCTGCCTCTAATCAGATTCTCAGTGAGTTGTGAAGAGATACCACATACATCAGTTTGCAAACTTCTCTCTTGTGGAAACCAAGATTACTTCTGAGCTACCCAATTATGCCATCCCAGAAGGTGTGTTTTATAGTAATAATAGAATGAGCTGTAGAGGGAGAAACAAATTGCAGTTATGGTCTAAAGCAGATAGCAGGGGCCTCAAATGTCTTGTCCAAGCAACATACAGACTGCAAACTTACTGACATATATAATCTATATTTTTAGGTCATGCCTTGAAGCAAGGCTCTCCAGAAATAGTAGCTGGAAAAGACTGGGAGTTGTATCCTCTGCATGACTCCTCCCAGTTCATTTTCACTGAATAAACAGTGATTTATTCATTATATTTTTAAAAATGTCCTGCTTCCTTGACAAGAACTCAAAGCAGCTCATTAAAGAAGAGCCTCTAAGTCAACCAAAACTTAGCAAGAGCAATAATGAAAAAAGCATATAAAGGGAAATCATCTATCAAAGCAGTGAAAGAAAATACTAACAGCATTCAGTTACCCCTCCCCCAAACACCACCCTAGCAAGCCATGTTTTGACAAGGCCACAAAAAGAACATAAAGATGGGACCAGGAAAGCTTCCATGGAGATGGCATCCCACAGCACTGGTGCCCTGGCTTTTGCAATCACCTGACATAAGTGATGACTAACAATTCTGGGTACTCATGTGAGAACATGTTTTCCTGAGACCCACATTTACCCTTAACTAAGTCTCTGGGGGCCTCATACCAGCAGTGGGTATGGCCAATGGTGGCCATGGCCAACTCACATTCTCTCATGCACACTCTCACAGGCACACACATATGACACTCCCATGTGATACACACAGCCAGGCACACATGCAGCTGAGGAGATGGGTTATCTCCCCTTCTCTGCTCATCAAATGATTGATCTGATGGCTGGGGAATGGACAATTTGCATCTCCATCAGGGTGCTGAGTTCTGGCCACCAGAGCTGTGTCAAGTGCCTCTGCGTCAAGTGCCTCAGTGTCTTCCCTCTGTGTCCCCACCTTTTAGCCTCCAGAACTGGATGGGCCTTGGCGGGTGGGACAGAAAAATTGCTTGGGAGACCAGATTAGGCTCCTGTACTGGTAATATCCTGTACTGGGGTCAGAAACTCCTGCTTTAGGCCTCTGCATTCTTGGTGTCTTGCCTTAATTTACTATAAAACTTATGCTGTCCTAATCCTCCTCCTCTCCTTTGATCTATCTATTCCTAGGTGTAAACAAGAACCAAGACCAACAATTCTGCCATGTTAATTAATCTTTCCGCATCCTTTACCTGCCCCAATGTGTGTGTGTTTTTCACACTCCTATTACAGAAGACTTAGGGAAGAGTGATTACACATTTATATGTCTCATTTGGTATCTCAATGAATTATCATTTGATAGATACATCTGCCTGCAATGAGAACTACTGTGCTCCAGATGATAGAAAAGCTCCATTTTGGGCATTTGAGCTCTGATGGCTTTTGTTCCATGTGATTATTTGGAGCAGAGGTCACAAAGAGATGGTCATGAATATGTGAACTCATGCTTAGAAATAGTTATTCATCCAAGGGCAGCTAGTGAACTTTTCAGATGAACATAGATTTGAAACTGGATCTCACACTTCAAAAAAATTAGCTGTGTTCTGGTGTTTATCTGAATAAGTGATATGGAAAAGCAGAGATGGCACAGGAGCAAGCACTCAAACTCTATACCCAACATCTACAGACATGTGGATTGCCTTCATATCTTCATGATATTAGCACCTAGCTCTGAAGAGGGTTTTTAAGCATGTTTGATCAAATATGCTTAGAAGCCTCTCGACAAGCAGGAACCCTGACTTTTCAGGGTTCCTGACCTCAGGGAAAGTCTCAAAGCTCTGTTAACTGAATGTGCTTGAAAACTCCCTTCAGATCTTTGTGCTAATTATAGGAAGATCTAAAAAGCAGTCAGCTTGTCTGATGATGTTGCATATGGGACTTGCATACACATGTGCTTCCATCCCCAGTTTTTCATGGTTCAGTGGTTCCTGTTTTTCAGTTTTCATGTTAACATGCAACATTAAATGTGCGACTCTGTCCTTTCTTCAGGCCAGGTCACCACAAGGTGTTTTGGCCATGAATAAAGTCAAACAACTTCAGATTGATTGACTGATTGATTTATATACCACTGAGAAGCCATTTTGGCACATAAGTATAAGTATATAAATAAAAAAATAAATCTGAAGTTGTTTGACTTGTGGCAAGAGATGGTATGTATTACTAGAGTTTTAACCTAGTTCAACACTAGTGAAGACTACTGTAGTCAATTCACACACTCACTATGTATGAATGGTATTAAAATATTATCACCATAGAAAACATGATGTAGTAAAACATGTTGATGCTGTTACCATGTCAATGGATAATGCATCTGGGATGATCATTTGGGGATAACCAGACAGTTGTTTTGCTTATGATATTTAGCAATATCTTCTTCAAGAGAATAATTATTGCCTCCATTCCAATACAGCACCTAACTGCCTAAGCATTAGAAATAATCGTCTACCAATAGCAGGAAGTTAGAGACAGCTTATGCTTTGTGTTCATTATATGGCAACAATCTCAGGGGCCTAACAGCGAAAGCATGAGCATTTCCAAGTAAGGATACAGTGCCACTGCTTCAATACTTTTATATTTGATATCGTTCTGAACCATGGTTTAGTAAACCATGAATAAGCCTAGCCTACTCCTGGGTTTTTGTGCTCCCCCTCCTCTTCTCCTTTTCCTTCTTGCACTGTTTGGAGGAGGATGTTTGGAATTAACTATGGTTAGTTTAAAACAAGGCAACTTCAAATTGTAGTTTCTAAAGCTGGCTTATATAAACCATGGTTAATGAAAACTAGATAAAGAAGTTCAGACAACATGGGAAGCTGTGACTAATCAAACTACGCCTCCTGGCTGTGTGGAAGGAAGAGAGGTGAACAAGCCCAGGAAGCGGTTAAGGTTGTTCATGTCTTGCTAAATCATGGGTGGCTAATCTTTTTCAGACTAAAGACTAAACTGCTTTATTGAAAATCTTCCAGGGCTTCATGTCAGTGGTGGATGTTGCCCAAAAGTTGGCATGGCCACACTCTCTCATTCACACATGCACACACCACACATCAGTAACACAGCTACACCTCTGGAAAAGGTTTACTATGATTGACCTGCCTCACAAGTGATGAACCATACTGTGCTCATGCCCAGAAGCTCTTCAGCAGTTAAACTGAAAACTGGAGAACAAACCATAACCTTTTGGGTTTGAAACATTCAATTTCAGCCAGATTTTCCATTTCACTTTTTAGAAAGTCTCATCACTCCATTATGCTTGGATCTTGATCTGGCTCTGGGGAGAGGTCCCATAACTTGGTGATAAAGCACTCCCCTCCTCATGAACTTCCAACACACATACTGCACCAAATGTTCAAGAAACAGGAAGTGCTCCACTCTCCTGCAGTGCTTCCTCAGTGGGTAACAGTATGTCACTGCCAGCACTCTGGAAACAAGAAGGAATTGCTCCATCTGTTATAATGTTTTCCAAATGCTGATGATATCAGCGAGTGTTCAGGAAACTTCAGAATAAAGAGCGCTCCTTTCTGTTTCCTGACTGCTTGGCAAAGAAGGGAGTCTCCAATGTTCCTTTTTTTCCCCCAGTGCTGTTGCCGGTTAATTGAGTTGGGGCTGATGGGTCAGTTGGAAGGCCTGATGGGTCAGTTGGAAGGCCTGATGGGCCAGATCAGCCCCCTGGGCCAACAGTTCACCATCTCTGTGAGAACCCATCCTTCAGCATAACATTTGGACCAGGCCTTGTCTGCCAGTTATTCAGATATGCTGTCTTTTATGAAAGGCTTTCCCCCCGCCACAACCTTGCAGAACTAATCCAGATCTAAGGATCCCAGGTAATATTACTTTTAGAATCCAAGACCTGCCTTGTTTCCTCTTTTGAAAGTAATGGATTTTAAAAATGAAGCAAAACATTTAACAGGTAAATAAAATATCTTCAGGCGTCAATGAAATGTGTTGAGTTTTCCCCACCAAGTGAATTTTGATTTAAAAATTGGTTATATTCAGACAATAAGGCTATTCCAGAATAACAGGTCTGAGATGAAAGCCGAAGGCTATGATACATGGGTTTCTTAATTTGATGTATTTGCATTTAAGCTGTGGCCAACTGACGTCAAAAGGGAGGCTAGGGACTCTCACCTGGTTTATGTGCAAAGATATCAACTTAGGTGATATGTAAAGCATATTAAAAGTTTATTCTCAGATTTTCACATTAAAAGACTGAAAAATAACTACGTTATTTCTCATTGGCCCTCTTATTTGAACTATTTCCCCAATACAAAGTTTTAAAACAAAAGCAAAGCCATCTTTCCTACCTTTGTCCTAAGGTAATAAAATTAGGTCCTGATCCTCTAACTCAACAAGTCATAAGTGGGATCCCTTTCTCAATCTGTAAAATTAAGGCCAATAAAAAATTATGTCAAAGTATAAGTCTTTTATAAGTATTTATAAATATTTTCTATCAAATTCTTTCAGGAATTGGACCATAACCTTCATAATGTACTTTACAATGAAAAAGGCAATCAGCCTCATTTAGGGATCACTGAGCATGCAGATGTGTCCGAGGATCTACTGAGTACAGACTACCCAGGGATCCCTGTTGATCGGCTCCTAAAAGAGAGCCCTTTCTAGACAAAGTGTGTCATGTGAGCATTACTTCTCATGTGCTCAGACTGAGTGAGTTGCTGATAAGCAGTTACACTTATCTGCAGAAAATGGTTATACAATCTTGCGTATTTGGATAACCAGAACAAAATTGTTGGTACTACCACATAGGGATACGGTGATTTTGGCAGATCAGTTACATAGACAGCTCCTAGATGTTTGAAACTGGTACTTAAGACACTTTAAAAAAAAAGAATGTCTAAATTTTATATTTTAGAAACCTAGGGACAACTCCATCCCTTCCTGACTCGGGAAGGAGTTAGTCTACAGGTACCCAATGTGGTAACCTCCAGATGTTGTTGGACTACAATTCCCTTCATCTCCAGCCAGCAGGGCCAATGGTCAGAGATGATGAGAGTTGTGGTCTGACATCTAGAGAGCACTACTCTGCTACCCCTGAGCTAGAATTTTTCCAAACATATTAACAAGCAATAGGGATGGGTCAGGACTTCAGGATTAGGAAATGGGAAAAGGCATCAATACAGTAGGAAGGAAAACAGAAACAAAAAATGTTTTAAAAGGAAGGAGGAGAAAGGAGGAAGAAGCAGATAAGGAGCACCTCTGCTACAGACTAAGGTAAGCTCAGGGTTTTTTATCCTTATTTGTCTTGAACCTATGCCCATAATACCAGTGTTCCCAGATGACCAGCTAGCCTAGCTAATTAGCAAGGATGATGGAATTGTAGTCCAGCAACATCTGGGGTCCCAAGGTTGAAAGTAATGCATTTTACCATGCAGTTTGGGGTAGATGCCCTATGGGTACAACCACCATGTCGCATTTTAAGTGTCCCGTTTTCCTTTTAATAATATTTTCCCAGTCTTGCTCTGGCTACTACATGCACAGACATGGAATAATACTTTCAAAAAATAAAATGTATGTAAGTCTTTGTCTCCCCATCATGCCAAACTGCGCATGCACTGAACTGGCTATTTTCTTAGCTGCTGTGGAAGTTATGCTGGCAGAAACCAGTCCAACTGTTATAAATTCACATAAATAACCTGAGATCTTAATTATTAAAACTTACTCTTGCATACCAGGTACATTTTTCTTTAAAAAGAAAATAATATGCAAGGTTGAGGCATCATTACACCGTATTAAAATGTTAGAGGTCTACGATCTCTGTTGGTTTAGTCATATGTTACCCAAGAACCACTGATGGTAGCCATAAAGCTTCCCTTAAATTATTAAGCATAAAACACCAGACTGTAATATTTTGCTAAACCAAAGTACAGACACAGACAAAGATGTCATTTCAATATTTGAAACCAGCAAGTTTAATTTAAAATAAGAACAAACCAATAAGCTCAGAAAATAGCACTGTATGAGAGGGAAATTACACTGCTAGAGAAAAAAAGGGGAAGGACTTAAGAAATTTATAAAAGTAATCTCCAAGTGGAAATTAGAAATCAACCCCTAGAAACAGAGTAACACAAAAGAAATATTACTGTCCACTTTCTAAATCAATATAACACTGCTACACGACAGAATTACCATGGTAACTCAAGTAAAAAGAATAAAGCAATTCTTATTATTTCAAAATAAAATCACAGCCTGAAGCCCAGCTTTTATTACAGCTGCTGATAGATCGCTGGCTTGTATTTATCTGAAATATTGCTTTTCAATCAGCTATTTTATGAATGTACATATTTCGCTGAGCAGCCCACTTAAAGAGCGCACTTCTTTTTTTAAAAGGCCAAGAAAGGGCTAACAAATGAGTCGTGTGTGTTTGTGTGTGTGATCTTAACTAGGAATGTGAGCCCAGAACATCACCAAGGAAAGCATCACAATGCAAGAGGATGTGATTAAAATCAAAACAAGGCCTAGGTTTCTTAAATTGTGGGGATTATGTGCCTGAACTGTTATAGGGGAAATACTGTCAACAAAACTCATTAAACTAAACATTAATCACACAAGTTTGCATTTGACTGGTTGGAAATTTTTGCTTGTTTAAACAAAGAAGCACACACAGAAAGTGTTTTTCATGTAGAACCACTTAGACTTTGGGTCCTCTCAGGCTTTCTAAAAACTGCCAAGTTATAACCTAGCTGCCTCATGCCTCCAACACATTGCACCCTCTTTGCAGTAATGACCAAGGGCCAGCAGGTGACCTCCCACTCTTCTCTTGCATTTCTTTGGGTCTTCAAAGGAACACTGATGACGAGGAGTTGACGGCAACAATCCTCTGAACTGTGTATTTATTTATTTATTAAATGTATATCCCACCCTTCCTCTCAAAGTGAGCCCAAGGCAGCAAACAAATGGTAAAGCACTAAAAATATCTTAAAAAAAAAATCTTAAAAAAAACTGTTAAAGACAATTCCAGTACAGATGCAAACTGCGATAAGGCATCTACTTGAATGTCTCGTTGAAAGAGAAAGGTCTTCAGTAGGCACTGAAAAGGCAACACAGAATGCACCTGTCTAATATTTAAGGTGAGTGAATTCCAAAGGGCAGGTGCCACAACACTGAACTCCTATGGAATGGACTTCCTTATGAGATGGTATCTGCAGGAGGCCCTCACCTGCAGAGTGCATTGATAGTTGATTGAATAAAACTTATGTAGACATAAAGAAGCATTTGCAAAGACAGGGACAACAATGGCACACAGCCTGGTTCATCAGGAAGGATATGCATGCATTCTTTTGGGAAATCATTTCCAAGACAGGGATAACAATGTGGTGCTCTCCAGATGTTGCTGGACTTGGGGTTTGCTCCCTCTATTAAGAAAAAGAAAAAGCAAGAGGTTTACAGGAAGGTGAAAATATCTTGCTTTCTGTTGCTCCCTCCCATCCAAAGTAGCAGGACTAAAAATATATGACTCAGTCTTAGAGTCTAAGCCCTAAGGTTCATATGTTTCTCAATTCTTAAATTCTCCATGTAAAATGTACCCAGTATCCACACCAACACTTTATCCTCTAGGATCTCCCTCATGCAATTTCTCTTTCTAAAGGGGAAGGGTGTCAGGGGGCTCCAAAGTATTGTGTTTTTTTGGCAAGAAGATCCAACTCATACATTACTTTTTCCCATACAGCTACAGTGGTTAATATACTTTGAATGCGGGATTTTTAAAAATTATTAACTGGGGTTAAAGACATCAACATTTTTGGCTCATCCTGTTAGAAATGGTTTCTGAAGATATTGAAGGTTCTCATTATATGGCTACTCCATGGAGACCACTTGAAATCCACTCAGTGACCTTAACATGTAGAGAAATTTGCCACACCACGGTGAGAAGGGAAGAAACCAGCTGCTCTGCATATTATAGCCACTGTCCAGAGCAACATGGAGACTGTTTCCAAGGGCTTCCATGTTGTAGTCAGGCTGTATATCAGCTCTCAATCTTGGCATTCTTCATTCTGCTAACAAGTGGAAATGAATTTATTTTGCCAATAGCTTCACAAAGAATGGTTCCCAACCCAGGGGCTGTGACCACCAGGGGGGCTGCGAACAGTAAAGAAATGAATTATTTATTAATTTTTTTAAAAAAAGTCTTGACTACCTGAACGTTGTCTGCTCCCCACTGCCACTGCAGATGACACCTCCCCCTTGCTCCAAACAAGAGGGGAGGACTTTGCTGAAGCGCCAGAACGTCCTTCAGGTGCACCGAGGGCAGGCATCTGCCTAAACCACTCATGGCAGATGCCAAAGGAGGCTGAGGGTGAAGCTACCAGGAAGAAGAGAGGATTACTATCACCGACTCCCATCTCCTCACACTGCTGCTGCTGACAACACCCTTACTCAGAATGAGAGAAGGCTTTTTGTGAAGCAAAAAGAAGCAAGGCTGCAAGGAAAGGCTGCTTTTCCCCTTCCTTCCTGACAGCCAGCCTGCCTGCCTTTCTTGATTCCTGCTTTGCTACCACCTCCTTTTAAAAATTCTTATTTGCGAGGCCACCCAGATGGAGCCAAGGAGCAGTGAGGAAGCTCAGGACTTGCTCGCCCCCATCTCTGTGTGTGCCAATGTCCCCCCTTTCTTCCACCTACATTCCGGACCCCCAGCCTCTCTCTCCAAGATGCTGCAGGAATGTAGGGTTTCCCCCCTTCCACATGCCCAAGTGCATGCAAGCCTACAGAAGCTTGCAGGAGGAGCAGGTGTGTTTTTGTGTGGGTGTGCGGGCACTGATCTGCCTTCTGCTTCACTCTCATTCCCCAAGTAAACGCTAACCAAGTTATCAGTTCTGATGATCATCCCAAGGCCTAAAAGCACTAACCCCCTCCTCAACCTATCCACCCTTTTGTCTTCACAATCTAGCATCCCCACCACTACCACATTGCTGCTTCTTGATGATGATGATTTCAGAAAAAGTTCAGCAGGTTGGCTCAGGCTGGGGTCCACATGGAAAATGGAAATGGAATGCCTCCAAGTCGATCCCAACTTATAGTGACCCTATGAATAGGGTTTTCATGGTAAGCGGTATTCAGAGGTGGTTTACCATTGCCTTCCTCTGAGGCTGAGAGGCAGTGACTGGCCCAAGGTCACCCAGTGAGCTTCATGGCTGTGTGGGGATTCAAACCCTGGTCTCCCAGGTCATAGTCCAGTACCTTAACCACTACACCACACTGGCTCTCATGGGGTCCACATACTGCAGCTGAAATGTATTTATTTAATTATTATTACATTTATATCCCACCTTTCCTCCAAGTTGCTGAAGGTGGTGCACATGGTCCCCCCTCCTTTCCATTTTATCCTTACCCCAACCCTGTAAGATAGATCGGGCTGAGAGACTGTGTCTGGTTCAAGGTCACCCAGTGGGCTTCATGGCTGGGTGGGGATTTGAACCTGGATCTTACCCCCAACACTGTAACCCACTGGTATTGGGAGACAGAACTGTACATCTTCTGAATGTGGGGGGAGACGGGAATCCCAATTTGATTGGACCTAACACCTCCCTGTCTGCAGGGAGCCTTTTATGGAAAGGGATATTTGGAGATGTGATTTTGCCATGCACCATTTTTTCAATTAAAGAGACTAAAATTATAATTAGTGGGGGGGTCATGAAATTTTGTGAGCTTACAAAGGGGGTCCCATACTCATAAAGGTTGGGAACCACTGGTACAGAACTTTTACTTTGTGCTACTACATCAGCTCCATCTTTCAAAGATGGGATCTCTCAACCTCTCAGTGTATTTAAAAATTCCTTGTGCTTGACTTGTCCCTAATCATAACATTATTCACATTTGTTATTACCTTTTGACATGAAACATCAATCAAGAGAGGTGGAAGTTAGGAATCATATTGCAGTGACCACTAGCTTACATCCTCCCCTTATTCTGTATGAATTGCCACATGCAATGGTCCAGCAGAGAGAGCTGAACTCTGTCCTATCAACGTGAAGTTCAAATCAGAGTTCAGCCATTAAATCCATTGAGTATGTCCTAAATGTAAAGGTAAAGGTGTCCCCGCACTTATAGTGCGAGTCGTTTCCGACTCTTAGGGTGATGTCTTGTGATGTTTACTAGGCAGACCGTATATATGGGTTGGGTTTGCCAGTTCCTTCCCCAGCCTTTCTTTACCCCCCAGCGTATGCTGGGTACTCATTTTACCGACCACGGATGGATGGAAGGCTGAGTGGACCTGGACCCCTTTTACTGGAGATTCGACTTCCTCCTTCCGTTGGAATTGAACTCCGGCTGCGAGCAGAGCTTCGGCTGCGTTACCGCTGCTTACCACTCTGCGCCACAGAAGGTCTTGAGTATGTCCTAGACAACATCAATCTCTGTTCCTCTCATCTGTAAGACTGGAATCACACAGTATTTCTCAAGGATAAGCTAAAGTTTGCAAATTACTTTTAGACTACAGTATAAACAAGCCATTAAAGTGAATGTGAGGGGTATAGCAATATGTGTGAGTTACAGCGTGGACTTTGAATGTGTGTCAAAACTTTTTATCTTTAAAGCATGGGATTCAGTTGCTCTTTCACTCATGAACAAATAAAAACTTATACCATGTATTTGCTGTCCTATGTTGTAAAACCCATCAGTTCAACTCCAGTTATTCCACCCAAACTTTCTTAATCCTAGCTCTCTATATGCTTACCATAGCACCCAATTCAGTAACAACAACAACTTATCTCTCTCTAGGCATATAACTCTTTGGTCTGGTAGGATAAAGGGTCTTTTTCACACAACTAAACTGGCATTTGGGGAATCAAGGCTGTATTAACCATCGTCGTTAGTCCAGCATTCAACCCATACTCCTGGTACTTTTGCACCAAGTGATAAACAGTATGTGAATTTTCCTCTTTCTGTGTTGTACCTGGGTAACATGTGACCTCTCACTTTGCATATCTCCCTATGAGAGATGTATGTGCTTCTAATGTAGGGACAGCACATGCATCTCTCCATGGCAGAGATAACTAGCTCTCCTTCCCAATTTCTCACATTATCCCTGAAGAGGGCTCCAGTTGTGCTATTTCTTTTGGTCATTCTGAGAACAAGCAAAATATAACTGCTCCACGACAAGCCTGCTAAAACTGTTAAACCATGGAAATATAGGGAAGCAGGCCAGGCGCATGCAGAAGCAATCACATGATTGATTCAGCACATGCCAAACTTGGCACAAATCCACTCAAACCTCATTCTCAACATGTTGATTTAGTTGTGTGAATTGTCCCTATGACAGCCATAATGAATGAGTACTAGATGTGTTCAGCACAACTTAAGACTGTTATTCCATATCTTCTCAAACCAACAGGTGTGATTTTCATAGGGGTGTTATTCAAATTCTCCAAATTTACATTTATGCATTAATTCAGGATAACCTCCCCCCCCCCCAGTCGTATATGCTCCATCAGTTTTTGTGGTAAATTAATTAGTGGGGTTTGACTCCACAAAAAGGAACACTTATCAATCTATTGCAAAATAATAACAATAACAATAATATCCAGCCTCCATCCTAAAGGAGCTGCTGCTGACATTACTGCTTCCAAATGACATTTTTGACCATTAGCTACTAAGACAGCAGATCACCTATACTTGTCCAGCTCTTTAGTTATGCAAAGGCCTATGTTCCAAACAAAAGGGAATATGCCAAGCTATCAACAAAATAAATTGGTTTGACCATGTCTTGGATTACTTTAAAGCGATTCCTTAAGAAAAGAGAGCATAATGATGTTTAAGTGTGAGTATGATGAACAGTGTGAGAACAATGTGGAATTTGCAGTGCAGAAAGAAAAAAGACCAGCAAAATCCTACCTCTGCATGTGGCATGAGACAAAGGGGGGGAATTTGGTTTACATGAAGGATGGCGAGGTAAAGATTCACCCATCCCTATATTCTCATTATAGCTAGCTATGCTGGAAGAGGAACTTCTAGCTAAAAACTGCTTTGATAAGCCTTGAAGCCAAAATCTGCAGGAGTCTTGCCATTTGGCTTGACTATGATAACATTATGCCTATCACCACCACCAAAAAGATTCCACCATTCTCACGTCTTCATTTTTTCTCCAACAACAATACGCAGTTCATGTAGATCAATGATTCTGCACTGCAGTGCATAGCAAAACATTGAAAGCAGGCCTACGTAACACATGGCCCATCATGCTTTACTGAAACTACCAGCAGTCATGTATACGGGTTACCAGAAACTTCATAAACCTCCTATTCACACTGCCTGTCTGGGACTGTGAAAACACATGGGCTGACTAGAAAAACCTTGACAGGCCACAATACATGACTGGTAAGGATGCATTCCAGGTATACATGCCTGATTTAAAGGATTCTTGTAGCCAGGGCTTTTCTTGTGACAGTATTCAGTGATACAGAGTACTAGCACCTCTTTTTTTTTTTTTTTTGCTGTCCATTGCAGCCATTTTGTGCTGGCACCCACAGCACTTTTATTAATATATGAGTACTGGCACCTCATTTTTTAAATAAAAAAGGCACTGCTTGTAGCTATGTTGACTCAGTCACTTAATGTGGATATTGCCTATTTCCAAAATCTCTGTTATACTGTGTATTGGTCCAGTATTTGCCGTTCTGCACGCAGGCTTCACAGAAGAGGACAGAAGAAAATGACAGGTTGCACGTTCAACACACATACTGCTAACAGACCACACCCTTAGCTTCATATAGAGCTAGTCCTCTGTGAGATGGTAAACCTTTGCCTAGGCTGTACTGCTGGAAGCTCACATGAACACTCCTCCATATATATAACCCTGGCCTCTCCAGTCCTTTTTATTACACATTCATGATGGTTTGTGCTCAGGATGCTATTGGGGACCCATATGCAATCCCACTTTTGATACTGTTTGCGCCTGCAAACGTTTTGGGGTGGCCATACCGCTTCATTTCCAGCCAGTGCATATCTAGTAACCTCCTGATAAAATCCCGTAACTTTTCATACCGCAAGTGTTTGGTGGGTGGGTGTTTGTCCTGCTTGGGTTACGCTATAACCCCTCCAGACAGCAATTGTGTGGTAGCACTGCAGATGCATTGCAGAATATCTAGTAAATCAGAATAAATCCACTGCTAATGCACTATTACTGTGTCAAGAACACGTTGCAGAAGACACCCACAATAAAACATCAGTCTGGAGGGGGCCCAGATCCCTCCCCACTGAAAACTAGCATACTAAGGAGGAAGCTTCTAGCCTGTCCTTCTATCTGACATGCTGCTCTTCTGTGTGCAGGGATTTTTATTTATTGAATTTGTGTATAGAAGCACTTTCAATCATGGGAGCCCAGAACTGCACTTTGAAGTAGCACAGTTAAGTCTTAGGTTTACCACCTTAGTGAAAACTTAAACCATAGTCAGTCTATATTTAGAACACTTTCTAGAGACTTAAGGCACCTCGGCTCTCAAACAATCCGGTTAGGATTTGAGAAAGTGTAGAAAACATGCGGGATGGGGAAGATTTCTGCTCTCTCTAATTTACTGAAGGAACTAAAATAAATAAATAAGGTAGAGTACATATTTCAATGACAAAAGTGCAGAGCAACGGAACTAGTAAGAGCAGAGGTGGTTAAAGTCTTTATTCAAAAAGGGCTTTCCCCCAGGAGATGGAGAACGAAATCTTGAAAAATGAAGACTTGAATTTATTCTACATGCATTAAAGGAATCCATGTGACACTTCTTTTTAGGAAAGGAGAAGAAAACGAACCGCCCCCTCCCACACACCCCTTTGTTGCTGTACACGACAAAATAGCAACTGAATGTTTGCTTTGATCCCAGCGCATAAAGGGTGAAGCTTTTAGGCAAGGAGCGGCAGGTGATCTCAGCTCTTCTGCAAGTCCTAATGCTCCTAAAAGCCACTCTTCCAGTTTCTGTAATTGGGCATCAGTAGTTAATGTAGTATTGACTGCATTACATGCTCCTGTGCATCCCCCCTCTCTCTCTCACTAATGCCAATTGCATCACCTTGTACATTTACCATATTGCTTAGCCAATAGCTGTTAAAAGCAATTCAAATCATGAATCATATAGGAAACTTTCAGCAAGACACGACATCCAAAGGAGACAATTTACAGTTGAGTTAATCTGGGTACATTAGCGAGACATGGATTCAGGAAGACAGACCAATTTATGTTACTTTAGTTTTACCCTTTATTGCTTTGTATAGGCAAATGAATGGAAGGGCAGAGTAAAAACAGACATCAAGAAATCCTTTTCAAAGAAGAGCTCCATTCGCTGCAGACGGGTCAAAAGGTGTAAGGCTGATGCCTACTGTTGGCTTCATATCTACAGTAGAGTATTTATAGAAACCATTTCCCCTTCAGAGCATGATTTAAAAAATAATAATGAAAGCAGATTCATCTTAAGCATACCCAACTATAAACACATTATGTAGGATTGTAGGGGCCAGGGAATAACTAGCTATCTTGCAAGGGCCATTTTCCTCTGGGCTACCAATGAATTTTGCCAGCCTTCAATGCCATTTCAAATAGACCTCAACTGCTTATGCTTATCGAGCAGCATTCATCAGAGTAGGTGCCACTGCTTATTATAGTTCAGTAGTATCCCGTCCACAAATACAGAACCCCAAAACTAAGCCCTAATTTTTGCAATTGTTAATACTCACTGCAGAGGAACTTTTCAAAAATAATGTGGCTGAACACACAAAGCTGGCACTTACTGAGTATAGATGCATGGACCAAATACTAAGAAACATCTATCGGAATACTTCTGATTTAGCACAGTGGCTAAAAGACTGAACCTGGAAGTCCCTGGTTTGAAACTCACCTCTGCCATGAACTCACTTGGTGCTCTTAAGCAAACCACTCTCACAGTCTGTCTCCATCCCCTATATCCATGGTCAGTTGCAGCATTTCAAACCCTCACACAGGGGTTGGAGCTTAAGTACAGCAGGGCAGCATGCACTGGCACTGATAGTGGGCCCCTTCCCCCAGCTGTGGGCTGATCTGGTGGCAGCAGCAGGATCCAAGAAGCTGCCTGACATTTTGAATTTGCCAGTGCCCTGGAGGGACATTGGGGAATTGTGGGAAATTTAAACAGCAGGCAACCACGCCACAAACTGTAGCACTGCTGCCATCTGTCCCTATGGCTAAACCTGCTGTGGTAGGGAAGCTCTTTGCTGGGGAGCCCTCACACCTGGAGTTCGTCCTGCCAATCTGCATATGGGGAGAATAGTACTGACCTGGCTTTACAAAGTTGATGAAAGGATTACAACTAGACAATATACGAAAAGTGATTTGAATGCTACATAAGTGCTATATAAATGCTAAATATTGTTATTATCTAAAGGTACTTCCACAAACCAGGAATGAGAAATAGACACTCCTTTTTTTCAGCAAGATGACAGTTTGTCACTAAATGCCTGCCAAGGGTTCATGGCAAAGCAGTGGCATATTTTGTGCTCGCATTCAATTCCACCATTTTGATTATGCATCATTAGTTAAAAATGAACAAGTGGAACACTTTAGGCTGCTGTCCGGAATTCTCTCACAAACAATCCCAGTACTTTAATTGTTAAGTGGCATCAAAACTATCATTTTATTAGAAGTCCAGGGCTTCAAGGTGTTACCCAGAGAATGTACTCCTGTCAGAACTGTCACAACAGAAAGCAAATCCACCCTTAAAAATAATCCACAATATTGGCACTCCAGACCTTTAAAAGGCCCATTTAATAAGACCAGATTTGTCTTTTAAAATATCTTGGAGCTCCTTTGAAAGGGCTGCATGCCGGGCTATTGCCTAAACAAAATTGAACAATTTAAACAGCTGTGGTAAAGCTGCAGCCACTGGCATCGTCATTAACAATTTAAAGCATGGCTGCCTTTATCTTCCTTCCCAGTTACACACTCATTATACTTGCTTTTATTTATTAGAAATCAAGTCCACTGCAATATGTTTCCGTTTCTTTCATCCAAACTAAACACAGCTTGCAAGATCGCAGCTATTGATAGTTCCACGGAAGTGAGGATGGCATTTGCTCATATACTTGCGATCCAATTATTTTCACTTTAAGTATATAAGTATCAATTTTTTAAAAAAGAAAAAACCCAACTCAAGAAAGTATGAAACTAAAAATTGTTCCACCAAACCTCTTCTTTTCAGTGAGTTTGAGCCACATCATTCAATACTGTCCAGGAATAAGTCAGTGTCTTTTTAAAGCTTAATCAGTTGTGCCTCAGTACTGCCCAGTTCCTTTCTTGATATAATTTATTGAGCCAACAGGATAAAAAATATTCTTAGAATGTATCTTGGAAGAATAAAAGGACAATAATGTTAACCTAATAGATATAGGAACTAACACTACTGACAGGTATTTGTGGACCTGAATTTCAGAACTGCATTCGCTCCTACACCCACAATGCACACTGGATGTGTCTGGACATCACAATAAACTATGGTTTATTATAACAGGAATGAATGTAGGTGAACTTCCACCTCCCATCTCATCCTCCAGCAGAGCTTTCAATTGGAAACTCTCAATTCTTATCTCATTTCACCACAGCATGCCCACACTGTGGTTGATCTTAAATGTGATTTGTTGAAACAAGTCAGCTTCCACCATGGGTTTCAAAAAAACAGCTTCATAATCACGGTTGAGGGTGGCTTATTCAACAAACCATAGTTAATATGAACCACATTTTGTCAGGTTCAGACACAACAAACTGTGTGTAATCACATCAGCTTCTGAATTCCTCCTTGTGGCCTCATTGGAGAAGCATGGGGGGGGGGGAATCACAAGGATGTTCGAATTCATTCACAACACAATAAATGGTGGTTTATCATGATGTCCAGACACAGCCACTACCAATTCCATGGGGCTGTTTGTGAGCCAAAAACTGGCTGAAATTCATTTACATATACACACTGCCAAACTTATTAAAGTCAGTATAAATAGCTCTAATTAGTACCTGCCAATTAAACTTAAATCTCATTTGGAAATTATAACAACTTCCCCCCATAATCTAATTATTTATTATTTATTTCATTTAGATCCCACCAGATCAGATATCCCATTCAAGGTAGCTGACAATACTACAATATTTACTGGATGCAATGTCTTTGGTTCAGCTTTAGAATCCATACAGAATTTACTTGCTAACAAACTTTTTAAGTGTTGTGTGTGATTCAGTAACTAGAACACTACACCTGGATGGGGGAGCCAAGTTTCAAAATCCTTCTCAGCTAGGAAAGTTTCTGGGTGAGCTTGGGTAGCCTAAGTTGCCTCACAAGGTTGTTGCTGGACTGGTATTCCATGCCAATCTCCATGGAAGACAGTGGGAAGAATACAGATTAATGAATAAATGTTAAGTCCAAGTCTGAGGCTTAGTTGCACTGGAAATAAAAGATCAAAATTATGATCTGATGTGGATTAAACAAAAACTTCCAGTAGGAAACTCACATTTACAAACAGAGCACAGCTACCTCTGAACATGAAATGTGAAGACCTAAAATGCTTCCCCAATGAAATCAATTAATCCTCCAACTGTGATAAATTCCTTAACCATTTGAGAGACAGATATTTCAGACTCTCTGACCCTTTATCACCAGACCTAATGGACTACTTTATTAATAATGTACTGCTCTTAAAAGGAACATTTTTTGAAGATTCTGTAGTTCCAGTGTTTCATAAGAGCTGCTACAGCAAAGAGATTGATATTTTATCATCTCTCATGAGCACAGCATGAAAATTGAATGCCAGTCCATAGAAAGATCAAGTCTGTAACCCTACGTATTGTGGATTCTTTCATGCTGTTGTTAAAAGTAAACCTTAAAATGTATACTTTCACATATATTCCAGTAGTCAGGTTTTACCTTCCCTCTCCACTCCACCATTCCATGCTAAAACAGAGTATCCAACTTGTTTTCATGCAGAAAACTGATCTTACCAGCAACACCTGGGAATTAAGAGCACAAATTGAAGGAGGAGTCAGGCCACAGGTATAGGATAAATGTTTATTCCCTAGAAAAGCTCTATGAACTGGGTTTGCAAGGAGTCAGACAAATTATTGCTGCAATATGCATGCAATTCCCATTGATTCTAATGAACCTTAAGAGTGGTCAACAATCACAGGATTGCAGCCTTGACTTTACCTTAAAATAAAAGGAAGTCTGTTCCTGCCAATCTTTTCAATAACACTTTTGGTGTGCTAAGCACTTTACCAATCTTAGCTCACTCTTCCTCAAACCACTCTGAGTATTCTTCCTGTTTAGAGTTACAAAACAGAAAATGTTTACTTGCTCACTATAACCTAGCAAATCTGCAGCAGAGTTGGGTTTTGAACCCAGCTCTTGCAAATCACATTCTCTTCCAATGATACATTGTTGTCACATGTATTCACTGTTACAGCTGGTAGAACACCTCATTCTCCCTTTTGGTTAAAGAAGGATTGGTTAAAGTACCAATGATTGAAAACCCTTTGAAATAAATTTCTCTTGAGACATATTTCTTCTTCACACATTTGAACTTCCTGCTCATAGAACCAGAAAGTATTCTAAGACTGTTGTTCTAAAGGGACAATGTTGTATTTGGGACAGGATACCAAAATGGCCATGTTTTTAATCATAAATGATTAATCGTGGTTTATTACATTGAGACATGCTGCCATCTGCCTTGCTCACTCATGATACGTTAAATTTTAAACCAAGAATTTGATTGCCAGTCCCCAATATTCAATGACAAATGTGAATTACATGTTCTTCTGAACCGTGATGTTATTATCACTATGTAGGTGAAGTGTTTGCCTTCAACTTGTCTATTCCTACTTTCTTTCACCACTGCTACTACTATTTGACCCCCCCTTTTACTGCTACTGTATCACCAATGACCAATAAATTAATAAACTGATAATTGATACTACTCATTTTCAATAAAGTCCCTTCCTCCTTCCTACCAGACTGTATAATTTTCTGAACTAGCTACATTACACAGTCCCTCAGCAGCAATAAATTTCTAATTCTTTTTGTAATTTGCTGCAGGTAATTATAGATTATTTTTACCAGGATATCGCCTGGAAATGTGCCTACTCCAAAGCAAAGAGATTTATCATTATTGGAGGACTGATGGGACCCACAATACACATAATTACCTGTTCAATAGTTCCATAGTACATATGCGTTGCTGCACATGCATATCATTTTTTCAAAGCAGAAAGCAATCAGAGGTGTTGTTTAAGGTGACATTTTAGAGTGATCCACTTGTTTTTTTCCAGCCCACTTCATCCATTTCTTCACTATCAATGTAGCAAGTATTTCCCACCCCCATCTTTCAGTATCCACACCCCTTCTTCACGCTTCAGGGGTTTGTTTTTACTCCACAAGAGCTTTCTTAAATGCCCATAAGTGTGCTGCTAATGGTATCTTAGATCAAGTGGATTGTCCCTTCTTGATCAATTTATCTGCAGGATTTGACCTTTACTATTATCAGAGAAATCTACCCCAGTGTCAAGTGCCTGGAGTTTGCTAACCGATCTTGATCCTTCCTGCTACCCTGATCTTTGTTCTGTGCCAGAGCTATGGATGCTACAGGATGTTGATCAATCTGTCGCTCTACAACTGACTGATGTTTCCAACAGCTGTAGTTTCTGAAACAACCTTCTCCTATTCTCCTTTATATATTGTTATCTTTCCTTTAAAAAAAAATTCAAGAAATACACAGTACTAACTAAATAGTTGAAATAACACAAGTGATTTCCCTTTCCTCCACACACCTCATAATGAAATGAATAGAAACACCAAACTGTAATCTACACACAGGTTGAGTTTTCAACCTGAGGATCCCAACACTTAGAATCTCAACCTCAAATATAGGATTTGGAAAATAGGTACCATTTATGCTTTTGCAGACATTTCTGCTCTTGGCGCTCTTGTTTGGGATACTGTTCAAACAAACAAAAGGAAATTTAACGATCAATTCCAAAATTCAGAAAATGTTTCTAAATTTTTCTGGATCTCATCATTTCAGCTGTGTCTGTCATGGTGTTCATTTGAACTAAACCTTCAGACACCTCTGCGACCTTCCAACTCATTTGATCCCCCCTCCAATCCTTATATACAAACCAAGACCAGATAGATATAAGATTTGATCTTTGCAGCTCAGGTTTCTGTTTTCTTTCACCAGGTGATACAACTACAGTAGAGGTTTATACTATTTTATAAGTATTTTGAAAAGGCTTGCAAAAAGCAGTTAACCTGCTAAAAACGTCTCCCCCACCTAAGAAAAAAATCTTGTACAACTCATTTCATGTTCATTACTCCAAGCACCCAACCTCTGGCAAACTCTCTCTGGAAGATAGAAGTTTTTCTAAACAATTTGGTCCTAGACTATCAGCCAATCAACAATGTAGCAAAGGCAGAGTAACTGGATTCATGTCAATGTTGTCTCATTTAAACCAATGGTATTCAAACAGATAAAATCAAAGAGCTTGAGTTTAACAGGTTTGTGGATTGTTAATCTAGCAATAAGTAATGGGGGGGATTGTGTGATTTTTGAATTGCATTTCTCACCATATAAACTATATTACATGTTTCTTAGTCCTTTATAGGAAATTTTACAAATGAGACAGCATTTCTAAATTCCTCCATACAGCTGCATTTTGTTTTACTTCATGTATTATCTAGATTACCCCCTAGCAGCAATCTCAGGCACTGTTATGTAAGTCCTATTGATTTCAGAAAAAACTACATGCATGTAACAATTGCATCTTTGATCCTGTCATGAAGCATTTTTGCTTTAACACCAAACTCTGTTTCAAATGTGCAACACCTTCAGATAAGTGTTAACTAAAAAACAACAAGTAACCCCAAACATAGGAGAAGTTGCTTTCCTTTGCACACTTCAATGTCTAAAGGGAAACAAAGAAATCAGTACAGTTAGCGTGGGCAAGAAAAAAAATAAGGTCAGCCAGCCACATATTTCGGTTACGGCCAGATCCTAAGCGTGTGTATTTGGAAGTAAGACCCAAAGACTTCACTGAGCCTTCCTTCCTTCCTGATAAATATGTTTAGGATTATAGGCTAACAGCACTATCTTATGTACTGGTTTCGATGAGCTTACTCTCAAGTAACTGTGCACACAACTGCAATCTTAATACCCTTATGACTAATAAAATAAAAGGAAACCTTATATATGTCAACTCAGAAGTAAGTCCCACTACGTTCAACAGGGCTTACTCTCAGATAAGAATACATAGGATTGCAGCGTATTTTTTTACATTTCCAGATGTATTTATTTTTTAAATTTATTAGCCACCTGTTCCATGGCCGACAATGAGGCTTTACTCATTCAGCAAGCTTCTAGCATCAGCACCACTTTGAAATACCATTGCAAACGTTGTTAGTTATTTCAAAGAGAAAAGAGTGGTCTGACAGAGGTGTCATTGCCTGTGGTGTGTGCATTTATCCACTATTATCCATTAAACAGGACTTGTAGGATTTTGCAGTGCTTCAAAAACCTGCAATACTTCTTTGACCAAAAGCAACATTGGGACAAAAGAAATAAGAGGAGCTTTTGGAATGGTAATCAAAAATGAGTGAGAACATTACATGTAATTTGCGTAGTCCATGATAACACTTTCAACTCTCTTTAAAACTCTTCTCTCTAATATATACTATGCCAGTGAACTTTTTTGTTCATATTTCTTAACAACCTGGTTTGCACCCAGTCTAGCAATCTACTGTTGCTTCAGAAGAGGATAGAACAAATGGCCTCTTGGGCAACTTTTTAAGCACCAGTGCATTTCAAAAGCCCAAATGGTGGAAAAACCTCTGTCATCACATAGGTTCAATTAATTCAAAATTCTTGGTTGTAGCTTTCACTCACCCATATGACTGACAAGTTCAAGAATTTCAGAAACATTATAATACACTGAAGGCAGCATCAAAAGTTCAGGTTTTTACAGCAAGACTGCAATCCTATACACACTTTCCTGGGTTTAAGTCCCACTGAACTCAGCGAGCCTTCTAAATAGGCATGCATAGGATTGCACTGATGTAAAGCATTACACTGTTAAATTGATGGAAAGGAGATCAAAACATAGTGTATATATTAAATGCTGCAAATTAAATTCAACACCTTTTTTGGCTTCTTGCATGCACATTAGGTTGTAGTGGTCAGATACAGTAAATGCCATTCAGTGATGACAGTTTACACCATTCATTAAGACAACTCACTGTGTGCAGAGCTAAAAGATTTCAGTGTTCTGTGGACATACATAAAATTTCAAAAAATTCTGTCACCCTAAAACACACCAATTAGTTATCAGTTTTCCTAAATGTCTGGATGCTGTTTTAGCTATGACCCACCCTGCTCTTGCATTAACTTTACCTTTTAGAAAAGAGACATGAACAGTGCAATCCTATGCGTGTCAGGAACAAGCCCCACTGAGTTCATTGGGACCTACTCCCAGATGTCTGTATAGGACTGCAGTCTAAAAAAGAACGGAGCTAGCCAATGGTGCAAACTAGTGACTTTACATAATCTATACTGTTTTAATTTAATATTCAGAGCTGCCTTAAACAATACACTAACCACATGAAAAGTTCTGTCCAGTGTACTTTCTTCAACAGCAGCATTACTTTACAGCATCTCAAGGTGGCTGGAGAATTATTATCATTATTATTATTTATTATTATTTCCAGACTGATATCCAATACTTCTCTTTCTGTCGCTCTACCCATCTCTACCCAACAGATATCCCTACCAAAATACATGGTATTCGGCAACAGATAGCTGAAACTGTTATGCATAGATACATAATGGCTGTCACTTAGAAAATGCACAAGACTATTTGGTTACATGACACCCCTACACAAAGAACTAACCTTTAACCTAACACACAACTTCACCCTGGAAGTACATCCTTGTTCACCCTGTGTCATTTTGAGAATATAAAACCAAAAGTAGAGGCAGAAGGGATTCTGAACTCTAACATTTCTTTTAACTTATTAGCTGTACCTTTGTATGCGTAGTATAAAATTTCATATTCTACCCTGAAACTTCACCCATTATCATTTTTATCACATGCACATCAGGACTAGCAGAAGCAGATAGGACACACAAGACTTGTAAGCAACATGTCTTTCTTACTTACCGTATTTTTCCTAGAAACCACCTGTGAAAATTGCATATCGGAGGGCATGTCACAGTCACACGCAACTACTACATCAACTATGCCACAGCTGCCTTTGAATCTTTTGCTATACTTTTAAGCTACTCATTCACTCTTTGCAAATGATAAGTGAGCTTAAAACAGCAGGAGCATATCCCATACATTTTAGAGCATTCTGAAGACTCCCTCAACTAGCAATTGGGAGAAAAAGAACTATTCTATTTTAATATGACAAAAATAAATTCAGCAAGTATAGTGACAAGATGCTGTTAGTAAGGAAAAACAACCACCTCAAAGTGATTTTAAAATTAAACAGTTTTTTAACTTAATTAGCTTCTGCTGGAATAAAAAGTAAAGCTACTTGAGTTTCTGTCCCTCCTCCAACCCCAGATCAGAAAAGGAAGCCTGCTATTTTATCAGACAGGGACATAAAATGACCTGAAGACAAGAGAGTAATGCACACTCCAGGTTCATTCACTGTATGTCAGGAACATATGCTAGCATGCTGAGCGATGCCCACAAAATCTCAGCTCACCTACCATCCTCCTTGTCCAGCACCATCATCTCAGGGTTCAGAGGAAGTCGGGGTACAGATGCTCTGTCTCCAATAGCTTCCACTCAAGGCAGAAAAGAGCTAGTCTATGTGGGAGCCAAGATGAGATACTACCGTACAGCTGATTGTCCTTTAGCAGTGAGAGAGCTCTAATTATCCAGTTGTCCAGCTTTTAACCTAGATTGCACTCAGTTAGAATTACCTTCAGAAATGAAGCACTTTGCAGATACAAAAGCAGTCTCACCTACTTTCATACCTCGGAATTGCAAGGAACTAAAACTGCAATTTAGAAAAAAGGGGGGGATCAGAGCTGTTTCTTTGGTTCTCACCTTCTAAATGGCTCAATTTGCACAGTATAATCTGTTTTAATGTAATTGCATTTGATAGCCCATAACCTTGGCTGTTGCAACTATACAGCTTTCAGCCTTATAAAGTGTTTTCCCCTTGGATTTAAGCTGAATCTCAATCTAAAATTACACTCAAAGAGAGGGAGGAGGGGAAGAAAATATCTGAGCCTCGCTACTGCTGCCTCTGCCTCTCCATTTGTGTGAGCTTTGCACCCTTGCCGCTGAATAAATGCACTCATTTCCCAGGGACCCCCACTTATTCTTCTGTCAGGTTTTAATGGAGAATTTAAAGCTTTCCAGCTCAGCAGCACCACCTGCAGCACTGTTTTTGCTATTGCTAGAGAGTACCAGCTAAGTCGTATTTCTTCTATTAACTTTGTCTTTTTGATGCTCTCCATTTTCATTACACTGGATTTACTGGCTATTTGACTGAGTGCACCTTTAATATGATGCCCAGTAGGAGAAAAAAATCTCCTTAATATTTGTACAGTAAAATTTCCATTTGCATTACTCATTTTATTTAGACATACCTTCCCACCCACTCTGTCCCCAACCACACTCCTCTTTCTGGCCTGCTTGCTTTGAAATTACTGGCATCTTCTAGCAGGTCAATTCCATCATTCAGAAGCATAGTCCTCTACATTGTAGTATATTGGAGTTTAAGGGCAGATTCACCATAACCCCCCCCCCTTTACTGAGATGGTAACACCCACACGCGGCATCTGTGCAACCTCATTTTTTTTAATGTAGGATGTGAATTAACTTTTTGCATTTTTCCATGTGTGGGTGTGCGTGGGTGCTATTTCATATGCATGGGTGCCCACAAAAACTGAAGTGATAAGTCATTATGCAAAAGACTTTTTCACCTCTATAATAAATAAGTGCCTCTTCCAACCTAATCCTATAATCATGCTACATTTAAATGTTTGAATGCCAGCCTGGCATCTTGTTCTCTAAAATCACTTTATTTCTAAAACACATTCCACTTCTGATATTTTGACACTGCACTGCACACAAACTACAATATTCACATACACTGGCTTTAAACTACAACTTGGACTCTTCGGGACAGGGGGAGATAGAGAATTGGAAAACCTAGTTCTACCCAGGGCTTTTTCACTAATAATACCCCTAGATATGAGAAAGATAGGAAGCCTTTTAGCAGCAGATTCCCTTCTGTAATTCAGTCATTACAAGTTTGTGTCACTGTGACAGCTTACATTGCCAAAATCTGAACAGAAACATACTCTACCCACACAAATATAATGTACACTTGGAAGAAGTGTCCAGATATTTCTATCGCAAGAAATACAGGTTACACTTACAGGATGAGGTTCTTGAGTACTCAGTGCTAAAAAACAAGTTTCCGACTGCCTTTTTAATCCAAGAAAACATTTCATTCCAGCTTCAGCGATATGTCTCCCTCTACTTTACAACTGATACAAGAGTCGTCTTTCAAAAGCATGATAGCAAGCTCAAGCCAGATACCTTTAATACCTATTTTAATTAGATTCCTTATTCTCAACTCAAATGGCTTTGCCTTTCCTCTTCATTTTCAATGCATAATCCTAACAGTCCTTAAATGTATTTGATGTTAAATAGATCATTTTGCATAGAGAATCATTTCATTCAATACTTGAAACTTGCATTCTCAGTTGGCCACTGCCCATTTGGAAAAACAAGAACATTTTTACGTTACAGTATGAATGCCACAAATATCAGTGGGATTTTTATACCATGATCCCAAAGGCACTTCTTTCAGAAGACATGTCGTTATCATACCCAGCAAACCTACTCATCAATAGTTTTGGACTGAGTGCTTAAACACCCACATAAGGCATCACTTTCACCAAATTAAAAAATACACAACATCTGTTTTGTCAGATTTCAGTCTGTTTGGGTTCTTTTAAATTAATCATACAAGCAAATATAATACTTCTCTTAACACACTGTAAAACTTTAATAGCTATCAAATTATAACCGTTTCTGGAAACATTGCTTCCCTTGTTATACTACCACAGATTTCTTACAGTAGCACCATTTAAGATATATATAGGAGGCTTAAATGTCTTCTAAGTTCATCCCATTATTTTAAAGATCAGTTGAAGCTACTGTGAAAAACAGTCCCCAAAACGATTTCATCTATTAATTCATAGTCACATTTAGTGATATTTAAGCATCTCTTCCCCCATTCACTCTGCTTTGTATCACCAGTCCCCGTCACAATGCTCCCTAGAACCCTAATAAACTAAGGACGCCATCAAGCTAAAGTTAAGCACTTTTAAAAGTCCCTTTGATTTCAACGGAGGAGTTAAGCATACACTTTAAATCTCTGCTGTTGAAATCAATGAGGCTGAAAACTGCTTAATGTTGGCAGAATTGTACCCCAAATTAAATACCTTCCATTAAACCATGCTTAGAATGGATCATATTGTTCTGCACCGCATAGACTCACTGAACAGGAGTTCAATTCTTTGCAGTTCAAATGTACCATGCCCATTTTAATGAAACAGCATTACCCCAGCTTTGGATCTATGCCTGACAATACATTGGTTTATCCGTACATAGTCACCCAATAAAGGATGAAGATGAAATTCAGTTGTAACTTAGTCCACATGAATATAAATTGAGTTTCTACACATTCCAAGTCACAGAATTTGCTCCTTTAGGCCTAATTTTTGACCTTTGCTTCTATCCTAAAATGAGATCCCCCACCATCAGCTCAATATATTCTATTGCATCAACCTCATTGCATCAGATCACTCTGGACATATAGGAAGTGATGGTGCCTCACTGACACATCTTGACAGTGCCAGAAGACATCAATTCAAGATTGTGACAGTTTTGTATTCTTGCCCTTTCGTGTGTTTAGATTGTCTTGTCCCGTCCCATGGCGTTAGGCTTTTACCTGGATGCTAATTACTTTTACTGAAAAGAGCATTTGCCAAGAACACAAGGCAACCCCCCACACTACTCATATCAGACTTGCAAGTGTGGCAACTGTGTCCAACCACCCAAATTTGCACACTTCTGAAGGTGGGATAGAAATTTTTAAAACAAAATATATATCCAGCCTATGAATGGAAGGATAATTCTCCTCTAGTGGTCCAGAGCTAGATCTTAGTAATCCAGAAAAATTACACTACTGAAGTCTTTACCTAACTGGAGAATAGCTTTTAAATCATCAATGTTGCTAGTTTCCTAAAACAGATCTCAAAGAGTTTGCCAGAAGACAGCTAACAATGTTCATGGCCACCCCAACATCCACTTTAATTGGAGCAACTTTTATTTCAGAATTTGACTTTATTTTTTAATTGTCAGCATTTTAGGAGCTGAAATGCTAGGATTTTTAGAGCTAAGTCACAACTTGAACTTTTGCACATAAAGGAGACTCTCTGAAAGTATCACTAACAAGATATCTCTACCATAATTTAGAAAGAAATACCAAAGGCCAAAAAAACTTCTACATCTCTCATTTTTAATGTAGCAATACAACATTCCCCTTAATGTTTGTAGATTAGCAACAACTGGAGCCCCATCAGGCTGAAAGAGTAATATTAGTGTAAAACAGCATGCACACCCCTAATGGAAAAAACTCGAGTTTCCTTTCTCAGCTTCTGTCCTTAATTTCTCAAACATGTTTTAGCAGACCTAAATTTCTCTGCTGGAACAACTTCCTTACAAAAAATTCTGAAAAATTTCCCAGGCGCCACTTCAGTTTGTTACTCTGATCTCCACATCCCTCTCATCAGGGGTTTGTTCCTTAACATTTCTTCTTTTTAAGTGCATCTCATTCTAATTTCCTCTTTACCTTCACTGCCATCCCCATTATTTCCTTTTATACAGCCATTCGAGAGAGTTCCTGGAAGGAGGGCTGTTGAGAACTGTCTGGATAATCAATGTTTCTAGTTTCACTTCCTTACACCACCATCATTCCAGCCCCTGAGCTCCTTATGTTTAATGAGTATGTCTGCAATACTTGAAAGAACCCAAATACCCCCATTAGGAAACACTCTTTAGATCTCAGTCTTTCCTCGTAGCTCACCTGCTTCCCTTACTACCTCTGTGGAGGCAGTATCATGCTGTTTGACCTGTCAATCAGATTTAAACAGATAGAGGCTGGAAGGCACCCTTTGGCAAAATAAAAAGGGGGGGGAAGGAAAGTTAAGAACGTCACCCACTTTCTTATTAAAAGGATCAAGAAGAGAGACCCTATTTTTGTCTAGTCAAACATAATTTGTAACATTTTTGCATCACTTGGATGATTTGGTGCAGTTCACATATCCACATCAGAGCAGTTGGAAATGCAAGTAAAATCCCAAAAGAACAAAACAGCAATGAATTAACCTTGCTTAATTATACTGACATTACTTAACCTCTTACATCTTTGTCTTTGGGGGGATATACAAGGGGGAGACTCTTTAAAATTCAGGCGTAGCTACTATGGGGATTCCAGACCCAGTCCTAAAGGAACTCATTCATAGATACAGACATTATTTGTTATGACAGAGGCCTAAGTTTTGAGGACACCAGATTGAGAGGGAAAACCCCCAATTGGTAGCAAACTAGTTTAGGCAACAGTGTTGAAGTTTTAGCAATGGGAGTAGGTGGGGAGGAGACGTGGTATCAACAAAGGTGCCAGTTTTGGAATAAATAAAATAACTAGGCATACCCACCCTGTAACTGAAAACTCTGTGTGGGGGATAGAAACATATTTCAATTCTTCAAAGCTAGTTCTTACAGAGATGAAAAGATACTTTAATTCTTAGGTGGTAATAAACAAAATTTAATTCCATGAGCATCCAGGATCCTGGGATTTTTTGCCCTCCAGCCCTGCTCAATGACTTTACAAATAGCACAGAAATCTTAACTAGCATATATTTGACAATCTATAATAGTTAGATTCCTCTCGTGATTAATCCACAGACACAGATGGGCTAATCTCCACAAATGTTCAAAGTTCTGCTGTCTGGCATTAAGGCAAAGTCATGAAGCAGGCACAGGATTCCTCCATGATTATATCAAGTTGGTTCTCAGCTTTCATAATTAGGTGTATTAAATTTGGGGAGAAGGCAGCATTTCCACTTTCTTCAGCTTTACTCAAAAGAGACACCTTCAGAAATCAAAAGCATACACACAACAACCCAGAAGGGGAAAACCTTTCTTTTACCATTATAAATTTGCAGAACACATAAAAGTGATCCTATTCTAATAGTACTTTCATTCTGGAGGAACTTTGTGTCCCAAGTTCGACTCCTCCATATAACTGCTCAGCATAATTCTACATCAAAGGGCATTTCTCTGTCATGGTCCCAAACCTCTTTCAATGGAAGCACAGCCACACTTAAGGATACAGTCCAGTCCCGTTACTTGGGAGTAAGCCCCACCAAAAGCAAGCCTTGCAACCCTGTGACTGAGTAAGAAGAACTTAAGAGAAAATGAGACTCCATGTTCAAAGAGTCATCTGCAAAGGATGCCCACTGGCTGAGCTGTGAGGGCATCCTTCTACAGTGATGTTTAGAAGGACAACTCCGAAGAGGAAATAGTTGCTCATGCAAGTCATACAGCCCCAGACCCTTCTACATACCTTCCTGCTGGGAGGAAGGGTGGCATATAAATCTAAACAAATAAATAAATCTAACAAAATAAATAAATAAAACAGCAGATTTGTGGACTCCAGGGGTCATTTCACATATAAGTTTGCCAGCAAATGCATCCTCAGATCGGAGCCACAGCCCATCTGGATCTCTGGCAAGTGTACATATAACATACATGTGTTTTCAAACACATGTTTGTTTACAGTCACACTTTTGCATGTTTTAGGTGCACACTTAAAAACCTCAGGTGTACACCTTAAAGAAAAACAGCAACCCAACATGAGATGTGCTGATATCCAGGGATCTATATATACACACACTGTATTCTGATAAGTGGCCTTGTACTAGCAATCATCCTTTTTCCAGGGATAAAAGTGGAAAGGGAAAAGAGAGATTTGTCTGGTAAACTGCAAGGGAATAGACAAGATACACTCTTACAAGAAGAAACTAGGTTAGAGGGGAAAGGAGCAAGAGAAGCTTTAATAGACTTGTGCTAACCAATAGGTTTGGGAAAATGCAACTTATAGGTGGGGGACAAAAATCAAGGAGAGCACAAGTTTTGCTCGATGAATTTTTCGCGTACGTTTAAAGTGCAACGTTATCAACTCTTGGGCAAAGGTAACCTCAAACCGTTACTCAAAAGTGCTACAGCCAGGTCTGACAGCTAAAATTACAGCTTAAAGAGACGCCGCTGTTCTTAAATTGTCCTCCCTTGAGTCTCAAAACACACACATACAGAAACTTCCAGAAGCCCATTTATCCCTCATATTTATCCCTTGGGAAAGCTCCCTCCCCCTTTTCAGAGGCGATTTCCCTTCCTCCTCATAAGTAATCGCCCTTTTCGTTAGCTTAAGTAGTCTTGAACCTTCGCCTAAAACTCCTGCCTTCCATCGCTACCCCCAAGTGAGCCCTGCCTGAATTTCTAGCAAGTCTTGACAATAACCACATGGTTCTCTGAAACTTGCAGGCAGTTAGCGCGCGCGCGCTCTCCCACCGACCCCCCCCCTTTCCAGTACGTACGTGTACGCACCTTGTTCCCTCAGCTCGGCCTAAGACCTCTTTTTAAAAAGTAAATCCCTTTCCCCATAAGACACTAAGTAGCTTCTTGTGAGCCAGTTTAGTAACGCCGATGCTTCTTAATAATAGCTTTCCCCCCTTCCCTCCTTGTTTAATGGAAGGGGAGCGGGGCCAGGTGTATATACAGAGAGAGAGAGAGGAACGAATGGATTTTAAATGACAGGCGAGCTAATCCAGGGACAGAAAGCGAAAAAGAAAGTGACAGAAGAAGCAGAAGGGGACCAATTTTTCGTATTAATATGACAATTTGTGCACAGTAATGGGAGGGGGGGAGAAACCAAGCAAATCATGCGTAGCAGGGGTGGCTATCGGAGCCCTTCCCCATTTCACGCACACCTAACACAGACTGAGAGAGAAGCAGCGTGCTCTGATTTGTACAGTAAGCGAGGGGACGGGTCGTGCACTTTGCAGAGATGCCCCTCACCCGCACGCACACGTCGCCCCGAGGCAGGCTGTCCGCTCCTCCGGCTCGCTGGCTCTTGCCTCCTCCAGCTGCACAGAGGTGCAGTGAGGTCGGCGCCCGCGGGGCGGGGGGAGGCGGTGGAAAGGGCAAAAGCCCCGATCGCAGCAGCTCTCCTCCTCCTACCCCCCTCCTCCTCCTCTTCTCCAGTTTTTGTCCCCACCCCGCCGCATCCGCCACCTACCATCCTCCTTGTCCAATACCATTGTGGCGGAGATCGGCTGCCTCCGCCGCTCCGTCTCCGTGGCTGACTCGCCCTCCAAGCCGCCGGTTGCTGTTTTCTTCGCTCCGTTTGAAAAGGAAGGCACAAGAAGAAGAGCACGCAGGGGAGTGTTTGCCAAGCGGGCCGCCGAGTGGGAAATGCACCCAGTTTATCCTCCCCTTTTCCTCTCCCCCCCGCCTCGCCTTTTCTTCGCTCTCCTCACCCACCCCCTTTTGCAAATGCACACCCCGGCCAAGCCGGCTACAGTTGCACGACTTTTAACCTAGATCGCGCCCAGCTAGAATTACAGGAGGCAACCCCCCGAAGAGCCGGCTCTTTCTCGATTGCTTCCCCCCTCCTCCTCCTTTTCCCTAAGGCAGCGGTAGCAGCAACGCTAGCAGCAGCCACCTCCGAGACACCCACCCTTCTTCTGGGGCTGGAACTCGTACGCCAGTTTGGAAATGGCACGCACCCAAAAATAAAAATAAAGACGGAGGGTAAGGGAGATGAATCGAGGACTCGGTTTCTCCTGTTCTTCCTGTCCCCTCACCTACACGCAGTCCAAAATAATAATAAATAATAATAATACCGCCCTGATCCTAATGCAACCGTATGGGATCCTTCGCTAAACCCTGTTTTGCTGTCGCTACTGCAGAGCTGGACAAGCTTCTAAAGTGCTTTTCTCTTGATTTCCCTCTAAATCTAAAATTATATTCAAAAGGGGGGAGGAGGATGGAAAGATGCGAACCTATCGCTGAAGCAAATGCGTTTGCTTGCTGCCCTTTCCCTCTCTCTCTCTTTCAATTTATGTGCTTGCACTCTCTCCTGCTGCTGAATAAATGCACACATTTCCCAGGGACCCTCAGATTCCCCTGTTAATTAAATCAATTCATTATGCTCAGATCTGATTAGCAGCCCCCCTTCCCCCCTCTTTGAATCAATTATTCAATACACAAACATAATTGCCTGTGCCAGAGGTGTCTAAGTATTAGCTTATTTAACTCCAAGGACACTAATTACCCCTAGGGCAAGGGAACTTTTCTCATTAATTCTGACAAAACACAAAAGCACAGTTAAAGTGGGTGTGTGTGCGTGCGTGTATATACGTGTGTGAGAGAAAAATCTGGGAGGGTGGGGAAAGAGTGTATAGCTGGGGAAAAGAAGCACCGCTGACACACGTGCTCCAGTATAAATAAGCGCTATTTTCTTCCTACCTATTGCATCCGATTATTTCCCCACGTCTCTCCCCCCACCCTGCTTAACTTTCTAGAAGTACAGAGCAAAAGTTGGATCACAATGAACTTCAGTGACACGGTTGGGCTGGAAAGCGTTTGCAAGTAATATTTGTTTTTCTTTAGGGTGGAAGGGAGGATTTCAAAATAGTTGTTTATCAGAGCAGACAACTGTGGAAAATCTCTATGCTTTCTGTAACCAAAAAAAAAAAAAAAGCCATGAAGGAAATAGCCCTATGAAAGCAACAAATGACACATAATTTAGCATGTAGTGGTAACAGTAGTGAATTGTTTACCATCTGAATTAATGTCAGTGCCCACTATTAATGTACTTGCTTCCCACGTTTACCATATAATGGGCTTGATTTTCCATTAGCAGAAACTGAAGTGCTGAAAAGAGACTAAGCAGAACTAATACAAACTGAAATCAACAATTATAGGCAAGCCGCACAGACATACAGACACTATCTTTTCTCTCTCTCTCCCCTAGCCTACTTTATAGGACTTGATGCTTCCAAGGCACCTACTTTTTTTTCTTTCCATGAGCTTTTATCTTTAAAAAGGAGCTGCAATTGATTCCACCACTACTCACCCCCTTGCACCAAATTAGGAATTTTCTCTTTCAAAAGACTGCTATTGTTACTGTCCCCATTGTGCACAAAGTACAAAAGATACTCCTTTTGTTTCCTGAGGCAGTGGTGCATGAGCTGGTCCATTAATCCATTTGGCTTTGTGTGTGTGTGAGTGTATATATATATATATAAGACAGTTTTGAAAGCAACAAACAGAACTTCACTCAAGCTTGCTCTGGATCCCTATAAGGATTCCGTTAATCACCTAATATATATATGAACGTAATTGTGATTAACCAGAGGTATATATATGCACCAAAAATTACTCTGATCATCCTGGGTTTCAGTTCATCTGCCAGCCCTTCAGTTTTCAACTATTGGCTCATTATGGACCACTTTGGGAACCTCCCCCCCCCCAACTATAGCCATTGTAAGCTTAGATTTTTGTTTTTGGTTCCTGATCCACAATCCTATATTGTCACATTCACCCATGTCAGGACTTTTGTGATTAAACTGGCTCATTTGGCAACTCTGCCCATTATCTTTAAAGCACACCTTGTCCATATCACTTAAAGCCAAGGAGAAGATAGTTGCCAAGTGAGCTTAACTGAAGTACACTCATTGCTTTTGCAAGTATAAATATGACTTGGAATATAGCACTGTGTTCCATTAGCTCAGGATGTGTTTCTAGGAGCATGCGGATAAAATGTCTTCAGCTTTGTAACACAACAAACCCTGTTAATTTTCTGGTCTTTAATTTCCAGTGGATGGCATATACTGCACCCACAGGAACCTGACCTGTTTAACTCAATGAATCACATTTTGAAAAAACACAACAGAGCTGGAGAAAAACCAAACCGTGGAGAAATCATTTTGCAGCACACTCTTTTACAGTAGTATAAAACTTGTCGGGTTTGATCCTTTCCAGGAAACTTTCACTTGGTCTGCAGCAATGACTGATCAGTGTATAAAAATTCATTCAACTTCTTAGAGGTTAGATGTAAGCACTGGTGATGGTGAGGCGCTATTACCAAAGCTGGGATGTCTTTCATTATCAGAATGATGTGGAAAAGTCCTATTACAAGATCTAGTATAGGCTCTCTGCCTTCCCCAACCCGGTGCCTTCCAGAACTTTGGGATTACAGCTCCCATCATTCCTGACCATCGGCCATACATCTTGAAGCCAATAGGAGTTGTAGTCCAAAACATCTGAGGGGCACCAGTTTGGGGAACTGGTCTAGGTCTGAGACTCTAAGCCAGGGGCAGGGAGCCTGAGGATCTCCAGCTGTTATTGAACTTCAATTCAGCCCCAGCCAGCATGGCCAATGATTAGAGCTGATGGGTTGTAATCCAGCAACATCTGAAGGGCCATAGGTTCCTCACCCTTGCTCTAGGGGAGTGGTTCTTAACCTTTTCCACTGTTAGCACTCCTTGGATTTCCAAAACATGCTGAAAAAATACCGTTCGTTTTTTTTAATTGGTTGCACAGTATAGTTAATTTTCTGCTTCTGTTTAAATGAAGTTTTAAAATCTCTTGAACAATGCCTCACACTCCTAGAAAAAGTGTCTCGCACCCCTGAGGGTGCGTGCACCACAGGTTAAGAACCACTGCTCTAGGGAATATGAATATATAAAGCTGCCTTATACTGAATTGGACCACTGATCCATATAGCCCTTGATTATCTACTCTGACTGTCAGCAGCTTTCTTGAGGTCTCAGCCCTATGATCTGAGATCCATTCAATGAAGATACCAAGGATTGAACCTGGAACCCTGCGTGTACAAAGTATGTATTCTGCTACTGAACTGTGGCTCTTCTCTAAGGGAGAATTCAAGTTCACAACTTTATGAGCGGAAACATAATCTTAACCACTGAACTGCTAACTGAATAGTGCTGCATTTAGACCTGTGTTCAAATATGAATTTGTCACTCAAGAAGTGGATGCTCACAGCTGCATTCAGACTGACTGTGGTCACAAAGGGGTGTGCTGAGAGAATAGCTAAAAGATAAAATGTTATTCTAACAGCTGTAATTACATAATTTTCTGGGAAGTACATTGAAGTTTGAAAAGCATACCCTAATAACCTCTGCATTTTCATTTATAAGGCGTTTTAAATATTCCGTGTTGACTACATTCCATTTTATTGCATTGATGAATGCAAAGATCCCTACTTTAAGATCCTTCTTTACACTATATAGGTGCACCTTTCCAATATCCTTCGCAAGTTTATGAATTTTAATAAATAAATTCAGCACCCAAATAGCTGTAGGCTTGGGTCTTTCCAAATTTTGGCTTATTAAAACAGTGGTTTAAAGAGAGGGACAAGGAAGGGCCATACCTCACGTGTAGAGCATCCGTCTTGTATGCAGAAAGTCCTAAATCTCCAGTACATCTGTGAGAGGCTTCTGCCTGAAACCCTGGAGAGCCACTGTCATTCACTGTAGACAATACTGAGCTAGATGGACTCGGTATCAGGCAGCTTCCTTATACAGCCATGAGAGTGGCTGTATAATATAGCCAGCATGGATTTTTCACATTCCGCAATGTTAAATTCAAAATACCCCATGCCATTCTGAAGCTTCCCATAACCTCATTTCAAAAGAAAACCATACAAAACTTATAGTCCTGAACTCAGAAACGCTTGCTTAACAACCCTCTAAATTTTCATGGCGATACACAAATTTGTCAGAGAGAATAGAGAGTTCAAAGTCTAAAAAGAGAATAAAAAAACCCACAGCCCTTTTGAACTTTATTCTGTCAAAGTTCTCATAATCTTAAAAATTAGCCATGTTCACACAGCACCTGGAATCCAATTACTGACCTTGCCCCATACTCTGACCTTCATCTTCTGCAGTTTAAAAGTTAAAAAATGCACAGCTTTTTAATTAATTTAATAAATTTTGCATTGAACTGAATAATAGTGTCGGGCATGCTCAGTAAGAACCAACTGTCAATGTTCTAAAAGCCAGACTCGCAGCTGCTTGGCTTGGCTAATCCGGGGACCACAGCCACACCAGACTTTGCTTTCACTTGAGACAGTCATGGCTTCCCCCAAAGAATCCTGGGAAGTGTAGTTTGTGAAGGGTGCTGAAAGGAGACTCCTATTCCACTGACAGAGCTCCAGTGGCCAGACTGGTTTAACAGTCAGCCACTCTGATTGAAGGTCTGTGAGGGGAACAGAGTGTCTCCTAGCAAGTCTCAGCACCTTTCATTAACTACATTTCCCAGGATTCTTTGAGAGAAGCCATGACTGTCCAAAGTGAAATAAAGGCCTGGTGTGGATGTGGCCAGGGACAGCTTTGGTTTAAATTTGGGTGGGAGGGTACATGTGCTTGCTGTAGAATAAAAAGGTGGGGGAAACGCTGAAAAGCAATGATACTGTTCAGCAGGGCCAGCTCCAAGAGTGCCTGGGCCCTTGGGCATCAGCTTGCCCTGGGCCCTGGCATGTGTGCGTGCGCATTTGCGCACGTGCACAGCCCACCACACCCCCACCTACCTGTCTCCTGTCTTTTACTATTGCCATTAACCAAGATGGCGGCCGCAGTTTCCCTAAGGGGATGAAGCCTCTGCCACCACCTTTGCTGATGGCATGCATGCGTGCTATGCACGTGCATCTCTGCCATCAACTAAGATGGCGGCAGGGGCTTCAGTACCTTAGGGAAACCGCGGCCACCATCTTTGTTAAGGCAACGGTAAAAGATAATAGACAGGTAAGTGGGGAGATGTGGGGGGCCCGCAGATCACAGAAGGGGAGTGGAGGGGCAGCTGAGGGGCCCCTGTAGCTCCAGGGGCCATCAGGCCAGTGCCCAACCTGGCCGCCCTTTAGAACCGGCCCTGCTGTTCACAATGTTTCCCTTTTGGAAAGGAAAGGGGCTTCCCTTCTGCCCAGTGCCCACCCACCCAATCTCCTCCCCCACCCCACCCCTGGGTCAGTGTTGTACTACAACGTGGGAGACCAGGGTTCAAATCTCCACACAGCCATGAAGCTCACTGGGTGACCTTGGGCCAGTCACTGCCTCTCAGCCTCAGAGGAAAGCAATAGTAAAACAACCTCTAAATACCGTTTACCATGAAAACCCTATTCTTTTTTTTTTACAATAATTTTTATTCAAATTTTCATAAAACAAACAAAACAAAATCATAAAACATTCAAAGACAAAAAACAAAACAAAACAAAAATGATTAAACAAAAAAATAAAATGTTGACTTCCCATTTGTCGCAGATCAGTTATAGGTCTAGAATATATAACAATCCTATCTCTTAAATTATATTATAAAATCACTTTCCTCCAGTAGTTATCTTAATTAATCATCAAATCTCATAGACATTACTTTATTCTTTCCACAAAAAGTCAAAGAGAGGTTTCAATTCTTTAAGAAATATATCTATCAATTTTTCTCCAAATAAACATGTCGATTAATCCATCTCATCAAATCTGTTAAGTCCAATAATTTCAATAGCCATTATTCCATTATCCATATTAATTCCATCTTCCATCTTCAATAGTCCTGTTAAGTCCAGTAATTTCAGTGTCCAATCTTCCATTATCAGTATTCCATAATAATCTTGCTGTCATAGCCATAGTCATATAATAAGAGTCTGATGGGAATTTCCTCTATCCCAAATATTTTCTTGCCATCGATTCTGAATAAGTTGCTGAAATATTGTTGTAAAGTCATATCTCTGTTCTTTTTACAAGATGCACTGGCTCATCTCTTAAGAGTTTTTCCATTGTCACATGGCTGCAGTTAATTCCATAGATTTTCTCTATATCAAGCTCCATCACGTCATTCCAGTCCAGAAAATTATCCAAGCCATTGATAACTTTATCTCTAATATCTTCATTAATTTCTTCAGAGATAACGTTAAATTCCAAACAGTAGATTTTATTTCTAATATCCATAAACTCCAGATCTTTTTCCAATTCCACATTTGTTCCAATCTCCAGGGCTTGTATCTTCCCTTTATTTTTTCTTTTCTCATCTCTGATCTCATTCTCCTCTCTCACAGGATCCCCTATTTCTTTAAGCTCCTGCGTCATTTTGCTCAGTTCAATTTTCAGCTCCTTACTGCCCTGTCGCAGGGTTTGTTTCGTTATCTCAGTCTCATCCATTATTTTCTGAAACATAATTACTTCCAGATTCTCAGCCACTTTCTTGATTGCCATTTTTAAAACCACGGAAACAAAACAAAACAAAAATAAAGAAGAACCACTTCTTATTTCAGCAACAATTGGGTTAATATTCCAGGCTTGATGACATCATAGTATAAACAGAGCAGCCTGCCTTATCTCTCTATGTTCAAGAATACAAAACAAATTTAGTTCCCAGCATCAAAACAGTTAGTGGCGTCGTGAAGAAGCAGATTCGTCAAAATAAAATAGACCAAAAAGAGAATAGTCCCAGACAATATAATGTTCCAAAGTTCATATTTTTTATTTTTTTCTCCTCGGAATAGAAATCCCTCTTCTGTTTATATCTTTAGAATGCACTTCCAGGACAGCTTTTTGCAATAGAAACAGAGATAAGCTGTTAATTTCCTGAATAACAGAGAAGAGTTATAGCTCACCCAGAAGTTCTTTAAAGCTGATTCATTTGACAAATCTCTTTTTGCTGCAACAATTTAAACCAAGTAAAAAAAAAAAAATAGAAAGAAGGGTGCTTGCCTGTTAGTCCGTTTTCTCTTTGAAGAAAAGATAAACGTATCGCATTAATCAGATAGAGCTTGTTCGGAAGTCCGTCCGGCATTGCTGGCTGGACCTTTTCTCATAAATTAATGAAATCCAGTCCTCCCAACAAAAACAGGCTTTTGAGGTTGATCTCTACGTTTCTCCCTGCCCGGGAGAAATTTCATCAGTCAAAAAAAAAATGTTCTGACTGATTTATATCTGAATAAGCTTCTTCTGAGGCGGGAGCCCGTCTCAAAAGCAGGCACAAGTGAAGTCACCCTTCCCGGAAGTCTCCATGAAAACCCTATTCATAGGGTCAACATAAGTCGGGATTGACTTGGAGGCAGTCCATCTCCAATCATGATTGCACCGAAATAAATCCCAATGAATGCAAAAAGTCTGCAAATGATCCAACCCATCCTCCCTTCTACTCCCTCCTATCTCCTCCCTCTTGCCCCTTTCCCACCCCTTCATTTGCCCCTCCCTCCCCATTCCCATCCCCTTCCAATCCCCTCCTTCCCCTTTCTCCTCCTCCCCCTCCCATTCCTCCTCCCCATGGACTGTTTTACCTATCTTACACATGATTGCACGGGAGTAGATACCATTCAGCTCTATAAGCATGCAAATGATCAAACCTCCCCTCCCCTCCCGGTTCCTTTGCCCCCCTCCAATCCACTCCTTTCCCCTCCCTGTCTTACTTCCCCACTGTCAGTTTTACCTAGCCTAACCATGTTTGCATGGGAGTAAATCACACTGAACTCAATAAACATGCAAATGATGAAACCTGTCCTTCTCCTCCCCTCCCCCTCCTGCCTGCTCTCCTCCCCTCCCCATCCCCTGCAGTTTCACCTATCCTAAGCATAATTGCAGGGGAGTAAATCCCACTGAACTCAATAAGCATGCAAATGATCAATCCATTCTCAGCAAACTTGCACAGGATCCCATTTCTTACCTCCTGGATTAAAAAGCAGAGAAATTCACTAATAGGCAAAAAACCTTGCGGTTTAAGAAAGTACCTATAGCCCACAGATCTTTCTATCAAACTTTGAAAAGCAGGGAAATTGGGCAGCTATACTGAATGCACCGGGACCTCTCTGAGATATTGTACTGCCCTATAAATTTGTCAAAATGCAAACACAATTTGGGTTGGTCTTTCACAGTCCAATCCACCTCCTGTGTAGCTTGGAAGAATTTGGTAACGTGCCTCTGAGCATATGATGAGTGGTGGCAACACCTGCAATCAGCCCAAATAAAAGAAACAAGACATGTGCTGTGCTGATCTTGTTTTAGCAGGGAGGAAAAGACATAATTAAGACAATTGATATAGTTCAGACGGTCACTTTAAATATGTCTGATTTACTTTGCAATTTTAGTGAAGTTTCCTATAGGAAAACATTTTTTTTGTTTCTATTTCTGTGAATATGTGTACCACAACACTTTGCGATATTTACACTAAAAACCCGCCAAAAATAATTGTGGAATAATTCTGCAGAATAGTCTCCAGTGGATCTCAGGAGTGTCTCAATCTGCACAAGATAAAACAGTGGGAGGTGAAATATATTCTAGCAAAATTCTAGGTGTACTCTAAGTTTTTAATTGACAATGCCCACCTTGCCTTAAATGAAGTGGTTTAAACATAGCAGGCTGAAAACATGCATCTTGGGCAGGCTAAGTTTGTTTTTTTCCAACAGCTAGAGTTATTGCTTAAGTAGCAACATATTGTAATCAGTCTGATTTTACATCAAACTGCAGTTTCAGATTCAATTGTTAATGCACCCAAAATAGAAATAGAACATAACCTCCAATTTGAAACACAAAAGGCTGTCTTCACCATCATATGACATTGACCAGTAAAAAGGGTTTGAAATTAATAAAAATAAATTTGACACAGATTTCTAGGATGAATAATGAGGGAAATAAAATTTTCTAGATTAGATTCTCTGTAGAAACATTGGTAACACAGGAAAGAAGCAAAGTAGGAAGAACACCAACAAACATACAAAAATATAATTCTCCATCTTTGAAGATGACAGGTGTTGCCACCACTCACTATATGTTCAGAGGCACATGTTACCAAATTCTTCCAAGCTACACAGGAAGTGGATTGGACTGTGAAAGACCAACTCAAATTGTGTTTGCATTTTGACAAATTTGTAGGGCAGTACAATATCTCAGAGAGAAGTTCAGGTCTCCTGCTCCCCTGGTGCATTCACTATAGCTGCCCAGTTTCCCAGCTTTTTAAAAGTTTGATAGAAATTTCTGTGGGCTATAGGTACATTCTTATACCGCAAGGTTTTTTGGCTATTCATGAATATGTTCCTAAGTAGGGGCTTATCCAAATGGAGCGGGATAATCCACGGTTTCCATATTCAGTTTGTCATCTGATAGTCCTCACTTTGCCTTTTAGTTCGCTCTTTCCCAATTTAAAAAAACGCTTGTTTGCACCCACACACGCAGCGGTAAGACCCCTACATTCTTTTCGCTTTTTCCAAGCTCCGCCTCTAAAACCTACCCCTATCAACCAATTGGTCAGCAAAAAAATTACGTATGCTCCTCTCCCCCTTTGCAACGAAGCACAATATGGCTATAAAGGAGTTCTCGCCTTGGAAGGAAAGGCTGCTGGTCGGTTTCACGCCTGCCTTGTTTGTATTTGCGATATTATGCTTAAATGAATGTATGCTTTTCTGCCTTTATTGATATTTAAGGAGATACACACGCTGGCAATTGCACTTATTTCTCCAAAAAAGCAAGAAACATGTCACCCCTCCCTCCTTCTCCCTTTCCTTCCCACTGAGAATGAAATTGACAAAGCTTTCCGAGCAGGCTTGAAACCGACCAGAAGCCCTTTTCTAAGTTTGTATTTGCAATATTACACTTAAACGAATGTATGCTTTTCTGATTTGAAGCAAAACCTCCAGCAAGTACAATGAAATTGACAAAGCTTTCCAGAGGCAGGCTGAAACCGACCACCACCCCTTTCTTGCTTGCTCTGCATTGCAGATCTCACCCAGAGCGGCCGCCCAGTTTGCAGGCTGGCAAAAAATAAAATGCATCTGCACAGTAGTTGCAGACCCCCCCCACACCCCACCATTGCGATGATTGGTTCAATTTTCCCAGGCTTATTCTCGCACATGCGCAAAAGTGCAGATACATGATTGGCTGGAATGAGAAGGGGCAAGGGGAAATGCCCAAGAACCACATCAGCTGTAGTCCGCGGTATTGCATCCTAACTCCTGAAGGCACAGCGGATGATTCCAGATTTTAAAGAGCAAATCGCATTTTTGCCGGTATTGCAAGGAGCAGATTTAACCAGCAAAAATGCGTAACATTGCGAGATGTCATTTGGACGACCGAAAAATAATGAACACACATAGCGGGCGTGTCACAAATTTTGCAGTCATCTGGATGAGCCCTAGTTCTGGAAAGGAAATGAGAGAGTAGAAATTCAGAAACAGACAAGATGGAACTGGTGGGAAGTTTGAAGATGAGGTACACATTTTTGCCCAATCCTAAGTGGAAAAAGTAAGCCACAGCCATCTCTTTTTCCAGCCTTCTCTTTTGAATTTTTTTTTTTACTGAATTTACCATTTAAGATCTGGTTTCAACCTACGTGTTAGACTGTGCTTCTGATCTGGTCTGATCAGAAATGAATAGGTATGATAATTAGATCTCATTGATCATATTAGGTCTTTCGTTGGTATTTCTGATCAGAAGTTGCTGCTTTTCTAATTGTGAGACTTATAAAGTGTTTCTGGCCTTTTATGACAGGTAGGTCTGATATCTTGGCACTAGACAGTATTTTCATAACTTCTACTGGACATTAAGATTATACAAGCTGGGGATCAGCAAGGAATTGTGCAGGGAGGAAAATTACTGGGAAATCCTTCAATAGCATAATAGTGTCAGACTGCTAAGATCTAGAGCTAGCTTCCCGCTCACCTAGGGCTGAACTTTAGTAGTCTAGCACCATAGTTCAATTGCTGTATCATGTGACTGCTAAGATTCAAAGCCAAGTGAGTAGTAAGTGGCTCATCTCATCCCAAACCTCAACAATACAGTGCAGGGTATATTTACCTCTTCCTCCCAGCACTGTGTGGGTCAGGAGTGGTCAGTGAGGAGGGTTCAGATGCAAGCACTGAAAAAGCTATCAGCTTTTGAAATGATAGTGGTTAACACAACAAATGTAGCTAAAGGTCAAATCTCTAATGTTTATACACTATTAATAAAGATATGGGCAATCTCACAGGCCTTAAACAGCAATGGGAAAATGACATAAGTTTGTTGTTGGTATGTGCCTTCAAGTCGATTATGACTTATGGCAACCCTATGAATCAGCGACCTCCAAAAGCATCTCTCATGAACTACCCTGTTCAGATCCAGTAAGTTCAGGTCTGTGGCTTCCTTTATGGAATCAATCCATCAGTTGTTTGGCCTTCTTCTTTTTCTACTCCCTTCTGTTTTTCCCACCATTCATATCTTTTCATGATGTGTCCAAAGTATGACCTCCGTTTCATCATTTTGGCTTCCAGTAAGACCAGGAGCAGACTGTGGTACAGATCATGAACTGGTCGTATTGAAAATCAGAGTAAAGCTAAAGAAGAACATCAAATCAATCATAATGCCAAAATACAATTTAAATAAGATCCCAGAAGAATATAAAGATCAAATAAGGAACAGGTTTGAGCCTTTCAACTTAGCTGACACAGCACCAGAAGGACTATGGAGTGAAGTCGGAGACATTATCAGGGAAGAATGCAAAAAGACAATAGTTAAAATAGTTAAAAAGAGAGAAAGACCTCAATGGATGACTGAAGAAACTATTAAAATGGTTAAAGAGAGAAGGAAAGCAAAAGCAAGAGGAGATAGAAACACAGAACCCTAAATGCAACAATACAGTGACTAGTACCTAGGAACATAGAGAACTATTACAATAGTTATTGTATAGAAATAGAAGAGGACAACAAAAAGGGAAAAACAAGAGCCCTATTCCAAAAGTTTAGAGAAATGAAAGGCAAATTTAAACGAAGAGTAAGAATGTTGAATAATCAACAGGGGAACACACTGACTGACTAGGATGAAATAATAGGAAGATGGAAGCAATACACTGAAGAACTCTATAAAAGAGATGCCAGGATGACAGATTCATTCATGGAGGAACCGTATGATGAAGAACCAGAAATTTTAGAATGTGAGGTGAAAGCTGCTCTTAAAATACTTGGAAGAAACAAATCACCAGTAATAGATGGCATACTAATAGAGCTGCCGCAGGCTACTAAGACTGAACCTGACCAAATTTTGACAAAAATCTGTCAAGAAAGATGGGAAACTAAACAATGGCCCACAGACTAGAAGCGTTCAGTATACATCCCAATTCCAAAGAAAGGGGATCCCAGAGTGCAGTAATTATCGAACTATTGCCTTAATATCCCATGCAAGTAAAGTAATGCTCAAGATTCTACAACAAAGGCTCTTGCCATATATGGAGCGAGAAATGCTAGATGTCCAAGCTGGATTTAGAAAGAAAAGAGGTACCAGAGATCATATCGCAAACATATGTTGTATAATGGAACGGACCAAGGAATTTCAGAAGAAAATCACCCTGTGCTTTATAGATTACAGCAAAGCCTTTGGCTGTGTAGATCATGAAAAACTATGGAATGCTTTAAAGGAAATGAGGGTGCCACAGCATCAGATTTATTTATTTATTTTATTTATTTGTTGAATTTCTATACCGCCTCACTAGCATTGCTCTCTAGGCGGTGTACAACAGAAAGATAAAAACATATACAATAAATCCCATAATACAGTGCAACAACAAACATATATAAAAATCAACAAATCTAAAATCAATTACGGCAAATTTAAAACTGAAGTAAATTAAAGTTGAAATTAAAATTAAAATGCCTATGCAAAGAGGAAGGTTTTAACTTGGCGCCGAAAAGATAGCAATGTTGGCGCCAAGCGCACCTCATCGGGAAGACTGTTCCACAGTTCGGGGGCCACCACTGAGAAGGCCCTAGTTCTTGTTACCATCCTCTGAGCCTCTCTATGAGTCGGAACTCGGAGGAGGGCCTTCGATGTTGAACGTAGTGTCCGGGCAGGTTCATATCGGGAGAGGCGTTCCAATAGGTATTGTGGTCCCGCGCCGTATAGGGCTTTATAGGTTAAAACCAACACTTTGAATCTGGCCCGGAAGCATATTGGTAGCCAGTGCAAGCGGGCCAGAACAGGTGTTATGTGTTCAGACCGTTTGGTCCTCGTTATCAATCTGGCCGCCGCATTCTGCACGAGCTGTAGCTTCCGAACCGTCTTCAAAGGCAGCCCTACGTAGAGCGCATTGCAGTAATCCAATCGAGAGGTTACCAGGGCATGTACAACTGATGTGAGGTCCTCCCTATCCAGATAGGGACGTAGCTGGGCTACCAACCGAAGTTGGTAGAACGCATTCCGTGCCACCGAGGCTACTTGAGCCTCAAGTGACAGGGAAGGATCTAAAAATACTCCCAAACTATGAACCCGCTCCTTCAGGGGGAGTGTAACCCCGTCCAGGATAGGGTGGATATCCACCATCTGATCAGAGAAACCACCCACCAATAGCATCTCAGTCTTGTCTGGATTGAGCCTCAGTTTGTTAGCTCTCATCCAGTCCATTATCGCGGCCAGGCAACGGTCCAGCACATTGACAGCCTCACCTGAGGAAGATGAAAAGGAGAAGTAGAGCTGCGTGTCATCAGCGTACTGATGGCAACGCACTCCAAAGCTCCTGATGACCGCACCCGACGGCTTCATGTAGATGTTAAAAAGCATGGGAGACAGAACTGACCCCTGCGGGACTCCACATTGGAGAACCCACGGTGTCGAGCAATGTTCCCCAAGCACTATCTTCTGGAGACGGCCCGCCAAGTAGGAGCGGAACCACTGCCAAGCAGTACCTCCAACTCCCAACTCCACGAGCCTCTCCAGAAGGATACCATGGTCGATGGTATCAAAAGCCGCTGAGAGATCAAGGAGAATCAACAGAGTTACACTCCCTCCATCCCTCTCCCGACATAGGTCATCATACAGGGCGACCAAGGCTGTCTCAGTGCCGAAACCGGGCCTAAAACCCAATTGAAATGGATCTAGATAAACGGTTTCATCCAATAACGCCTGGAGCTGGCCAGCAACCACACGTCCCAAGATCTTGCCCAGGAATGGAACATTCGCTACTGGTCTGTAGCTATCAAGACTTTCTGGGTCCAAGGAAGGTTTTTTTCAGAAGTGGTCTCACAACCGCCTCTTTCAGACGGCCAGGGACCACTCCCTCTCGTAAAGAGGCATTTATCACTTACCTGGCCCAGCCGGCTGTTCCATCCCTGCTGGTTTTTATTAGCCAAGAGGGGCAAGGATCTAGTACCGAAGTGGTTGCACGCACCTGTCCAAGCACCTTGTCCACGTCCTCGAGGTGAACCAACTGAAACTCATCCAATAAAACATGGCAAGACCGTGCTCCGGACACCTCATTTGGAACAACTGCTGTAAACTGGGAGTCTAAGTCCCGGCGGATGCATAGGATCTTATTCTGGAAGTGCCCAGCAAACTCATCACAGTGGGCTACTGATGACACTATCATGTCCTGAGGGCCAGAATGAAGTAGCCCTCGGACAACTCTGAAAAGCTCCGCTGGGCGGCAAAGAGATGACTTAATAGTGGCAGCAAAATGTTGTTTTTTCGCCACCCTCACCGCTTCTAAATACAGCTTAGTAGAGGCACTTACCAGCGCATAATTGCATCCGTCGGGAGTTCGCCTCCACCTCCACTCAAGCCGCCTCCTATCTTGTTTCATCGCTCTCAGCTCAAGGGTATACCATGGAGCTGTATGAGCTCTACACAGGAGAGGGCGCGCAGGAGCAATCGTGTCCTGATGTGCAATTGTCCTGATGTGCAACCTATACTCTGGACAAGAGGCCACTGTAAGGACAGAATATGGAGAAACCGATTGGTTCTCAATCGAAAAGGGTGTGAGACGGGAGTGTATTTTATCACCCTATTTATTTAATCTATATGCAGAACATATCATACGGAAGGCGGGATTGGACCAAGATGAAGGAGGTGTGAAAACTGGAGGGAGAAATATCAATAATTTAAGATATGCAGACGATACCATACTGCTAGCAGAAACCAGTAATGATTTGAAACGAATGCTGATGAAAGTTAAAGAGGAAAGCACAAAAGCAGGACTACAGCTGAATGTCAAAAAGACTAAAGTAATGACAACAGAAGATTTATGTAACTTTACAGTTGACAATGAGGACATTGAACTTCTCAAGGATTATCAATACCTCGGCACAGTCATTAACCAAAATGGAGACAATAGTCAAGATATCAGAAGATGGCTAGGACTGGTGAGGGCAGCTGTGAGAGAACTAGAAAAGGTCCTCACATGCAAAGATGTATCATTGAACACTAAAGTCAGGATCATTCAGACCATGGTATTCCCGATCTCTATGCATGGATGTGAAAGTTGGACAGTGAAAAAAGTGGATAAGAGAAAAATCAACTCATTTGAAATGTGGTGTTGGAGGAGAGCTTTGCGCATACCATGGACTGCGAAAAAGACTAGTAATTGGGTGTTAGAACAAATTAAACCAGGACTGTCATAAAATTGTGGAATAGACCAGCTTTGGATACCCCTGTAACACAAGTTAAAGAACAAATACTTAAATTAGCATTTCAGTGGTACACCACTCTGACTCTGCTGTCTAGAATAATAGCGTCTGCTTCTCCAATTTGTTGGAGAGGATGTTGTTAGGTAAAAACTAAAATTCTAAGCCATCCTTTTACCTTACTCACCTCACTTCACCCCGGGAAGAGTGCGGAGCTGAGTCTGCATGAACCCGCTGCCAGAGACCCAGGAAATAAGACAACAAAGTACCTTTGGCAAAGGGGTCCCAAGCCTGTCCAGCAGATGCCTTCCAGAAATGGGAACCTCGTTTATTGAATGGGGTCAGATTATATACCCTCACAGAGAGGTTACAGGTCAGGGGAATGAACACCATAAAACATAAAGAATGATATATCGGCATATAGGTCAAAAAGAAGAGAAGGAGGGGAGGAAGGGGAGTGAGGAATTTGCCGGGGACGTGTTACGAGGCAGGGCCATGAAGCCTGCTAAACTACAATTCCCACCCCACACCCCCACCTAATGGTATGGCTGGTTATGCTTTCCCAAGAGGTTTTGTGTGAAGAGTAACAAGGGCAGAAATTAAGATACAAAACTAAAAAGCTACAGCATAAATGTTCTGCATAATTGTTATCTTGTTCTTTGGCAAATTTCCCTCATCCACAGTGAATCCCATTGTTTGTTAGGAGCCTTAGTTTTTCAGGGTCAGTTAGAGATACACACACACATACACAACATCACCAGACTTTCATACCCTCCTTGGCAGGAGGGGGAGAGAGGAAAAAGTATTTTAAAACCGAGGCTTGAAGGAAAAGGAGGGAGGAGAGGAGGAAAGAGGGAGGGGGGCTGAGGAACTCCAGAGCTCCGACACACGTGTACTACGCTCTCAAGAAACGCATCAAGGACTGCAGGGACAGAACCGGGGAGACTCTGGGTCTCGGTGCAAAACCTTGAGACCAAGAGATTCCTTCCTGGTTTTGGATCAGAGCTCTTCCACATAGCTTCAGCTGTATTCAGCCGCCCATTCCGGGCATAGGATAGGTAATATCTCCTACCTTTCACCTCTTATAGTAATAGGGTCCTTTGATTTCTTTAGTTTAAAGTTATGAATGGGTTAGGATATTAATGATTAATGCTGCCATGCACCCAAGTAATTCTGTAATGCTTTCCTACTCTTTCTCTCAATAAAATCAAGCTTTGCTTTATTTTGGTTTGGACCTGCATTTCTTGGATTAAATATATAGACCATTTAAGCACATTTCAGGGCAAAGCGCTTGTTTTTATCCCTAGCAAAAGATCCCCTCCTCTCAAGGAGGTATGTTTCATGGGACATGAGGGTGGCAAATGCACACACTCAGGTTCCCAAGAGCACATGTCGTAACAGACTGGTGGAGAATCAAGCGGGTAGCAAGGGTTGCAGGAACAAAGTAACATGTGAACAGTCCTGCAATCCAGGGAAACAGGTAGCCAAGTTTTGAATGTGTCTGGAATGAGTGTAATTTCCTTTTCTTTGCTGTCTCTTGTTTTAAAGTGAGTAGGGAAATGTCCTTTAAATGCTGTGGTACAACAGCTTTACTCATGAGTGACTTGATTTGGGAATGTGGCATTTGAAGATGGCTCATGCCTGAACTTATTCTTTCTTATTCTTTGCATTTGGCTTTTGGTGTTGGAGATTTCTAAAGTGGTAGCCATGGAGGGAATAAAACGCTTTATGAGTCCAGTAGAGTGCCTATCGAAAATAGAGAAATGGTTGATTAAGAAAGGAAGGTGCGTGTGGGATGATGATTGTTTTAAGACAGATGACCCTATGAAAACCATGACTGAGGCCTATGCAGAATATTGCAAAAAGTACAGGCCTTCCAAATCAAAGAAAAGTGCTGCAGCCGCTTGGGGACTTTATAATGCATGTCAGGATTTGTCAGATTTGTTAGAGGAAGAACGCAAGAAAAGTCAGGAGGCAAGGAGTAAGTTGGAGCAGGCAGAAGAGGCTTTTGAAAGGGAACGGGTAGATTTGAATGAAGGATGGAGAAATGATTGTGACAATTTTGGCCGTGAACGAATGAATATGGTAGCAGAAAAAATCAGGTGGGCTTCTTCTTTAAGACAAATGGAAAAGGAGAGAGATGATGCATTAATTCAGGCTGAAATAGCTCATAAGGAGTTGAAAAAAGAAAAGGATGAATGTACCAGAGCAAAATTAACAGCTGAACACTTGGTGGTTACAGCATGAGAGCAACGGTTGAATGTTAGCCATGATGAGTGCAAAGCTCAAATTAAAGAACTAGAAAGACAGTTGCAGGTTCAACAGGGACTGGTGGCCACAGTCATGCATGTTTCAGGTGATGGTGATGAGGAATGGGGCCTTCCACACTCTCTTCCCCCCCTCCCGGAAGAGGCTGTATCATCTGCTCCTTTAAATCCTGAATGGAAGGAGTCACAGGTACTTGCACCCATTATAGTGAAAAATGTGGTGGAAGCCACTGGGATGGGACCAGCTCGTAATAAAATTGTCCAAGAGATTGTACGTTGGTCCCCTCCCCAGGCAAAGGCAGTGGCTGATAGTTTGGGTCCTCTGAACAAGGACACAGCTTTGACGTGGTTAACTAGGGCAGATGAAATGTATCCTACTGCTGATGCTCAAGATTTAATGCAAGTGGCAAGATATTGTGCCACGGAGCAGGATGCAGCGTCCATTGAGGCAACATTCAGAATGGGGAATGCAAGACGTGTATGACTGGATGAGAATTGTGATTAAGGCTCTGTTGCCAGGGATGAATGTGTTAAAGGCATATGTTATGGAGAGTCAAGGTGTAGGGGAAAGCCCAGAGGTTTATGTGAATCGGAAGAAATTCCTTGCACATTTATCAGAGCATGTCAGGCTTCGGGATGATGGCCAGTATGAATATAATGACAGAGAATTTCTGGAAGCTGTACACATGGGGTTAAATGCTCAAACGAAGTTAGCAATAGGGAGAATGGATCTTGAAGGTGTTACTTGGCGAGAATTGAGTGTGGCTATTTCACAAGTCTCTGAGCTCCTTCGAGAGGTTGGAGGGGGGCGAAAAGCTGCCACTACACCGAAGAAGGTTCAGCTCGAGCCAATTCAAACTGTCACATATACCAATCAGGGGCCTCATTCATCTGTTGTACCCAATGCAAATCGGGGACCCCAGGGAAGAGGAAACTATCGCCCTTTCTTGGCCCCTGGTTCCAATCGGGGTAATTTCACATCAACGGGGGGAGAGAGGAGATCTGGGTTCAATAACTCCAGCAACAATCACAGCAACTTTTCTCCCTCCCATCAAGGCCCTACTCAAACCCAACAGGGGAATGAACTAGTGGATTTTGGGGATCCCTTCCGTAATCAGCTTTGGTCCATGCTTAGAAATTTGGGAGAAAATATGGATCAATTTCACAAGCAACCCACTGAAGTTTTGCTGAATGCTTTAAACAAGAGAGCACAGACACAGGCTCGCTCCCCCTCTGCTTCTGTTTCCCCCCCTACTGCCCCCCTTGCTCCTACTGCTCCTATCCAGCTTCGCTCAGAAGAGCAGAGGCAGGCCATACAAGATGTTCATGATCGAACCTCGGGCTGCCCAGTTCCTGCTGCTCCAGTCACAACTGTGTCAATGTTAGCGCCAGCTTTGTGGGGTAGAATAAATGTGGAGGCCACCACTTGGGAACTGGGAACAGTGGCCAGAAAACCAGGCTTGGGTTTTTCAAATGAATCCAGCCTGCAAAAACCAGAGGTCTTTGGTACAAATTCTGTAGCTACGGGGGGAGGCAATTCTCTCCTAAAACAGGGTGTCATGGATCACAGTGCAAGACCTTCTTTGGCACAAAAGGAAAAAGAAACAGTTGAAACCAGGAGGGCTCCTGTCTTTGAGCAAAGTCCTATTAATGTTCTTAAAGGGGAACATACAAAAGCATCTTCTGAAAGTGCAGGCCCTTGCTTAAATGCTTCAGAGTTACTTGAAAACACACAAGATGTGCCCACTTCCATGGAAAAAAATACTGATTTGAATGCTTCCCTTGGGTATTCTTTTCCTGAGGAACAATCTCTTGCTGGCAAACAGCCTTTGGATCAAAACAAGACTCAAAGTATAGAGCTTCTAGCTTCAGGAAGAGTCTATCCAGACATTGAATTTACTTTGAAAATTAATACAATTTGGCTTCCAAAACAGCAGCTGGTTTCTGATGCCATCTGCATGCAAATGGACAAGTTGCAAAGCCCTGATTCCAACAGGGAGTTGCTTTCTTCATTGTCACACTTTGTGTGTGCAAATTCAGGCACTGATGCAAATGTGTTATTGCATGCAGTCCTTGATAAGTTGAGTAACAAGGAACCCAGAGCAATTGCTCTGCAAACAGGGTGTTCACTGGTGAAACTCCCTGACATGGTTCAAATGGAAGCACAATTGTATTTGGAATGTTATATGCTGGTGCTACTGACTGTGCTTTGTTTTGCATCTGCAGCAAGATAAATCCAAAAGAGGAAGATCCCACATGTATCAGAATTAAGCACAAAATTAGGGAAAGGAAACTCAGATTCAATTGCATTACACAGAAAAGATTTGGACACAAAAGCAGCAAAGGATCCTGTAAGCAAATCCAAGTCTAAGAAATGGGAAGATGAGGGTAAGCCAATAGAGTCCAATGGTTACAGACATTGGATGAACCATGGTAAGAAACAGGGAAAGTGCATTCAGACAGTGGACAGACAAAGACATGAGGATAAGACTTACAGAGACACTGACAAAGATGCCTGCAGGACTAAATATTTTCTTTGGGCCTCACTGAAGGTACAAGTTCTTGTAGCCAAGCAGTGGAAGGACAAACCACCTGATGTGCTTTCTCCCTCCAGTCCTAGTTGTGCGCATGCATCCCAAATTCAGGACTTCATTGCCCAAGATGTACAGTAATATGGTATTCTTCAATGGGCACAGCGTAAATGGTGCAATATGCATGTTTTGTTTTTTTTTCTTTCCCAGGGTTGCAATTGTTCAGTTTTTTTTAAAGAAATTTGCTCTGCTGGTCCAAGCAAGTGATTAAAGAAGAAAAAATATGAAGGAACAAGGGTAGTTTTAAGATTGAGGCATACAGGATGTAGGCAGGTTTTGAGATACATAGAAAAACAGTGAACAGATTCAAGAGTCAGTGACTATTTGTGGTAGGTAAGGAACGTCTGAGGCAAATTAATGGATTGACTTATGGGCGGGGGAGGGAAAAGAATAATTTCTGTGTTATTTTCTTAAAGCACCAGAACATGCCCACTATCCTGTTGATGATATGTGGAATCTTAGGAGCACATGCAGAGTGGAAAGCAGGTGTCCTGGAGAATACTGGCATCGAGCCCATCCCCACAAATGCTTGGATCTGTTATCAGGACCCAGAGGGGGAGATGGCCTGTCGATTTCCAGGGTTACTAAGTAATGCTTCCAGGAGAGAACAGTTGGAAAAAGATATCCTCCATCAGCTACCTGTCTCACAGAGTGCAGCTTGTGAGGAGTCACGATTAATTAAATGCACCAAAGGTCCCCAGAAGCAGCAAGTTCATTTTTGCCATGATTCTTCTGTTGACACCAAGAATTCTTGCACCCCACGATTTGGTGAAATGTCCCAAGGCAGCGACATGATACATGAAGAATTTTGCAACATTTTATGGATTTCTATGGTCACTTGGGGGGAGGGATCACCTTTACACGTCCAAATTTTTATGGCAAGTGCCAAGAAAAGAAGAACCACTGATGAACTGGCTCTTGTCCTGATTTCATCAAAAGGGCAAGAATATCCCAGAACTATAACGCATTGGAAGAGGTTCAATGGCCTTATGGATGTGGCCAAAATACATACTGTTGGTCCTCCAGACTAGATAATGCCAATCCAGGAAAAGTACTGCCATTATGGACAATATCATATTCCTTTTAAGTCAATAGGTTATGTTTCTATTATTGAGAAATATAACACACCAGGGTCTTATAGGTTGGAAGTAGGTTTGTCATTTAAGAAAATCATAATATTGAATCCTTTTATTGAAAAGGTAAATGAATTAAGCCATTTGAGAAGCCCTCTTGTTGGATCTCATGTGATTAAATTGAACCACCCCCAGCAATTATTGATCAAACCAGGGACTGCACTTAAGGAAGTGGTAGTCTCACTTGAGAAATTAAATATTGCAAAGGAATTCCCTGTCTGTGCATCCTATTTAGAGATGAGCAATAGGGGATGGGATAATTGGGTTAAATTATGGGATGGAGTGAATGGGAAGAGAAATAAGCGGGATTTGTCAGGGTGGCTGGGAACTGGAGCTGCTTTTTTGGATGCTACCAATATTGAAATATTAGCCAACAAATTGCATTATACCACTGAAGAAATAAGTAAAATGATAGAACCTATCAACAGGGCGCTGGATAAGGCTACCGAAACTCCTAAAATTATAGCAAGCTTACTCCCAATGTGGGAACAGGGAATGGAAAAAGATAATCATGACATGGTAAACACCATGCAGTCCTTACAACAGAATATTTCCTTGGCCATTACATGCACCCAAATGCAGAATTGGGCCCATACAGTGGCTTTGGAACTTATTCACATGGCAGATAGTGGGTTCATACCCAGGGAAATTAGGTCCCTAATTCGACATCAGGTGTCCAAGGGGGAAAGAAAATTGGAAGATTGGTGGAGCCTTGTCAATGCCACATATAATAGGCAAAATCATGCATTAAGATTGTTTATTGTAATGGTAGAAGCATCTGAAATTATTACTGTTTATCCTGTTATTCCATTGGGAATCACTGTAGATCAAGATTTAGTTCTTTATGCCCAGGAAGTGCACCAGTGGGCTATAATTAAGCATGCAAGATGGGTAACAATTAATGTGAAAGGATGTCAACACCATAAGAATCTAGGATTTGTTTGTGAAGATGATAGTTTGGAATCCCATCAAGATTGCTTTTCTCTCAAAATGATTAATGTATCTTATTGCTCTTTCATGCTAAGAAATGAATCAAGTTCAACTATTGTATATTCTGGAAATGGGTGCGTGTGCCTTAGAACATTTTGTGATTATGTTGTTATTGATAAGTATTATATACAACCTATGCTAAGATATATCAATAGATGCTTTTGTGGTATTGAGGAAATAGTAGGATGTGATTTTTCATTTAAAGTCCCTGTATGGACCATTCAGAGAATATTAGTTAATCCAGATTTGTTTCAACACCTCAAACCCATTGCATTAGGTTATGGCCTAGTTGATCTCCAGAAGTTACTTTCTCATCCTATGTTACAGAAACAATTAGAAGCAGTTAAACAAATGGGAGAGCAAGCTACACTCCAGATAACACACGATCATGCAATCACTAATATCGCAGCTAAGATTAAAAAGATAGGGGCACACAGATGGTGGGATTCTCTCTTTGGCTGGGGAGAAGGCGCCAAAGGAGGTTTAACCCTTATAATGCACCCCATTGTGGTGATTTTGATGTTTTAAATAATTCTGGTCTTCATCTTAATGGCCCTTGTAATATGGATCCGATCCCAAATGGCACAGATATACCGCAGGGAAGTAAGCATTAGAGCCAAGGGCAAGACTAAAAAGTCTAAGGTGTGAAAAGACATCTGAATAAGTATATACAGATGCTTTCCAACGGGGGGAGATTGTTACGAGGCACGGCCATGAAGCCTGCTAAACTACAATTCCCACCCCACACCCCCACCTAATGGTATGGCTGGTTATGCTTTCCCACGAGGTTTTGTGCGAAGAGTAACAAGGGCAGAAATTAAGATACAAAACTAAAAAGCTACAGCATAAATGTTCTGCATAATTGTTATCTTGTTCTTTGGCAAATTTCCCTCATCCACAGTGAATCCCATTGTTTGTTAGGAGCCTTAGTTTTTCAGGGTCAGTTAGAGATACACACACACATACACAACATCACCAGACTTTCATACCCTCCTTGGCAGGAGGGGGAGAGAGGAAAAAGTATTTTAAAACCGAGGCTTGAAGGAAAAGGAGGGAGGAGAGGAGGAAAGAGGGAGGGGGGCTGAGGAACTCCAGAGCTCCGACACACGTGTACTACGCTCTCAAGAAACGCATCAAGGACTGCAGGGACAGAACCGGGGAGACTCTGGGTCTCGGTGCAAAACCTTGAGACCAAGAGATTCCTTCCTGGTTTTGGATCAGAGCTCTTCCACATAGCTTCAGCTGTATTCAACCGCCCATTCCGGGCATAGGATAGGTAATATCTCCTACCTTTCACCTCTTATAGTAATAGGGTCCTTTGATTTCTTTAGTTTAAAGTTATGAATGGGTTAGGATATTAATGATTAATGCTGCCATGCACCCAAGTAATTCTGTAATGCTTTCCTACTCTTTCTCTCAATAAAATCAAGCTTTGCATTTGGACCTGCATTTCTTGGATTAAATATATAGACCATTTAAGCACATTTCAGGGCAAAGCGCTTGTTTTTATCCCTAGCAAAAGATCCCCTCCTCTCAAGGAGGTATGTTTCATGGGACATGAGGGTGGCAAATGCACACACTCAGGTTCCCAAGAGCACATGTCGTAACAACGTGTTGCCCCTTTTGCACATCAATCGTGCGTACTGTTACAGCCTTGAGATAAGGAGTGGTGGCAGAGTGCTTAAAACAACTAAGAACATCAAAACAAAAGGGCTGGAGACAGAGACCATACAGAACACATTCTTGTGGAGCAAAGGCTTTCATCCCTTTGACACATTTCTGCTAAAGCTCAATAAACATGTGAAGGTGTGAATTCAGCTTGCAACCAGAGCCAGGTTCTTTCCGGGATGAGAGATCAGGTTAGGGGCAAACAAACCGACATCAACTTTATTTCATCCTTAATTCATTTTAACCCAACAATGTCAAATGAAGGGTACATATTATCACATGTGGTGGTCATGCCCCAGGGTGATTGAATTTTGGGAAATGGTTTTTACCCAGATTAAAGTTATAGCTAAATGGCCATTGGACATGACCCCCAGCTGGCATTACTTAATCTGTGTTATGGAAATAATGCAGACTTAAAATGCAAAGAATTAGTCAGGCATCTGTTGACAGCTGCTTGATTAGCCATAGCCAGGTTCTGGAGGGACCTTATCAGGGCCACTGCTGATTATTGGCATAAAATATCTGGTAACTGGCTGTGGCAGAAAAAAATCACTGCTAAATTAAAAGTATTGAGGGGGCAAGTAAAAACTGACCTTTATAGGAGAATGGTATAGTTTCATTTGTTTTGTTAATGATGAAGCTAATAATATGACCCCTCCAGCACAATATGTATGGATATGGAATGATTGATCACCTTTACTGTATTATGGTATTGATTTATTTTTATTTATGGTCATAGACCAAACTGAACATATATAAATACACAAATGCACAACAATACTTTAAAGAAGCATTAAACATAATCACTCTTGTGAGATACCCTCTTACTGCATATTAAAACAATAAAATTAAAATATTAGAATTAAAAAGAGAATTGTTTAATCATTGCTTTTCGACACTCAATTGCTGCTCCAAAAAAGCTGGCTACTTTTATTGTGACCTGGGGGTTCCGGTCAGATAACAAATGCTCCAAATAAAATAAATCCAATCTACCTGGGATTTTTATTAAAATCAGAGTAATAAAAAAAACCTCTAAAATCAAAGTAAAAAGAACAATAAAACATCACATGACAAATTGTATTAATCTTTGCTTGGTGCCAATACACGTTAAGAAATGAATGGAATTTGATAATACTATGTCCCACTCAGCATTTGACAACCTTAATACCTCTGTTATGAGCATGGGGGTTGGGATGGATGATTCCTGTAGGTCCCCTTCCCAGGCTCTGATTTGGAATCCTATGCCTTGGGGCTGGCTCTGCTGGCCAGATGAATTTCCTTTGTTAAAAAGAGTGTCCAGGTAAGATAATGGGCCGATTAGTTGCCCAGCAACAGTGAATGGGCCAAGAAGACCCTTTTGTCATTGAAACTCTTCTGGAGAGCATCCCCCCCTTCCTGGAGCCCTGCAGAGGCTTGTAGTTTGAGTGTGTCTAGAGAAAGACTGGTAACTGCAGGCGAGACTGGCTCTCTGTGCCATAGCGTTTGGGGTGCCTTCTGTAACATTGATGGGAAAGCTGGATATTGGACTGCTGATGCCTTGAACCCCTCCATCTTAAGCTCAGGTTAGAATGTGTGTAAATAAATAAACCATATTTCATAAAGACACCGCAGTCTCCGCTGACCTTCTTCCCAAAGGAAACCAAACCCTGGAGGAGTGCAGGGACCCCGGAGATCTCACCGCTCGGAGATTGGGGGAGGTGCGCAACACCTCTTTAAAAACTTACACCTATGCTTTTCTTTGCAGGGTTCAGTTAATCAATTAATTAGCTTAGTTGTTTAATTTCTTGTTAATATATGGGAGGAATAGAGAGGGACTCTGATTGACAGCAATAATCTGGGCTCCTGCTGAGACGAAGGGCAAGATATAAATCAAATGATAGATAGACAGATAGACAAAAGGATTTAGTATACCCATTACCTGTAAGCAGTATATCCTGTTAAATTTCTTCTTTTGTTGTTGTGATTGCTGTATATTTTTCTGGAGTCAATGTAGATATTTTTTCTGTAAAATAAAAGTTTATTACAAAAAAAAAGGAGGAGGGTTCAGAGAGCAAACCAGGACCAAAAAGCAAGACCTGCCATTTACCAGGAGGTAGAATGTTGGCGCTGTGCGAGTGCATCAGTGGAGCCAATCTGTCCCTTCTGCTGATGCGTGGCATCACCCCTCCTCACTGATTGTTTATTAATTAATTAATTAATAATTAAATTTATATCCTTCCTCCCAGAAGAAGCCCAGGGTGGCATTGTAGTATAAGTGTCAGGAACTGCTGACTACTGGTCTATGTGGTAAAGCACATAACTGCAGCCTCTCAGTGAAGAATCTTCCAGGCTCTGGACTGGCTCTGCTCACCAAGCTGGTCATCTCCTGGACAGGAAGTAATATCAGAAGGCTTCCTGTCTCTGTGGTGCTATTCCTGAACAACTGATGTGTCCTGTGCTTCTGGTTTTGCTCTTTGGTCCTGCCTCCTGGTTCATTCTCTAATCCTGATTGCTCTTTGATCCCAACTCCTGGTTCCCAGCTCTTTTACTTGTTCTAGACTGCTGCCCATGGATTCAACTGATTTATTTATTACACTCTCCTTTTCAAGGACTTCCACAATGTGACTTATAAAAGCATAAAATAATAAGAAATTCCCATTTATAACCCTGCATTTAAAACTGTAGAGAAGAAATAGGTTTTCAAGGCCTTTTTTTAAATATACAAGGGATGGACCCTGCCTGATCACTATAGGAATTGAATTCTATAATTGCAGGGCCATCACTGAAAAGGCCCTATTACAAATGCTCACCAGCCGGATTGTTTTCACAGGTGGGCAGGTCCCCCAAGTATTCAGAAACCACTGCCTAGTCTGTAGATATTCCAGCTTTGCTGCCCAGTTTATAGGCACATTGAGAGCAGTATATTTAGTATTACAGGGAAGGGGACCCTGTGGCCCTTCAGATATTGGTGTGGGGTTTTGTTTGTTTGTTTTGGGAACCATTTTGTTTATATTGCTTTATCCAGCATATAGAGAAACAAAAATAATTTTTAAAACCCATGACAAATAAAGGAAATCACAAACAATATCCCAGGCATGTATCTACTATAAAAAAATCAAGCCCTCCAGATACTGCTGAACTATAGTTCCCATCGTCCCTGACATCTGGCCATGTTGGCTGGGGTTGATCGGAGTTGGAGTCCTAACAACATCTGAAGGGGCACAGGTGTCCCAACAGGAAAAAGTTGTGGAAAGAAAAGAAAACACAGCAGAAGCCTTGCCAGAGGGATTTTTTGATGATCCTGAAGTGGATGGAAAGGCATAAGTGATCTATCTCATGGACAGCCTCCTTCCATATGGACCAGCACAGGAAAGACCTTTGATTAGAGAAGACCCTTTTCTAGTCCCTTATTGCTGACACCGTGACTTGCAAATGATCATGCTGACCTCACAAGTACCAACCTATTTGTTGTCGCCAGTCTTTATAATTTCTCTTTTGTGACCTTGCCCATTTTTTGTGATAATGTGATAATGTTTAGGTAATCAATTGGAGTTATTGTTGGATTGTTATTTGAAATGCTTTGAAACAATTAAATTGATTGCTATTGATGTCATCATTTGCATTTTTGTAAGCCACTTTGAGCGTATTTGTATTGAAAAGTGGGATATAAATTAAAGTAATAAATAATAAATATATAAACCCTACAGTATTAGAAGATATGGGGTGCTCCTGCCCAGCCGTCCTGGAACAGGAATCTTATGCAACTGTTTTAGGCTCACAAAAGTGTGAGCATCTTTCCCACCATCCTGAAACATTTGCCCTCCCAACTGCCATTGTACTAAAGGGGTCAACTTCGGGACTAGTGCCTTTCTCCATCTTGAAACATATCTATATAGGGTCAGCCTACACCTTGTATTAAGCATGTAGTTTAAAAAGTGTGCTTAATCTGGCTACTTTCTATTTTGAGGGAGAGGGTGAGCGGGGAGCCAGATTAAGCACACTTTTTAAAATACATGCTTAATACAAGGTGCCATTCATTCAAAATGAATGAATGAATGAATGAATGACACCTTGTATTAAACATGTATTTTAAAAAGTGTGCTTAATCTGGCTACTTTCCATTTTGAGGGAGAGGGGGAGTGGGGGTAAGTAACCATGCAAAGTCCTGATCAGGATCGTGCTCCTGATCTGGTTTCCTGTGATTTGCTCTAAAAGGTCCAATTTCCTACAAATAACATCTTTTTGGCAAACAGGAGTCTGGGAGAAGTTTCAGTGGCAAACTGGCAGACACTTCTCATCCAGATAAGGACCACGATCCAGATCAGGGCCCATGTGGCTGCTTTTTCTTAAAAAGGAAAGTGTCCCTTCCTTTCAATATGCTTTTTAAAAAGCATTTCCAATGTAACTAACACAAATTTTCCCCAACCCTAATCCATGGACATCATAAGCTTCTGGGGGGGGGTCAACAAAGCCAAATCACTCAACTTTCCCATTTCCTCCCCTCAACTGATACCTTCTTTAGCAATCCATAGCTCTACTGCCCCTCAGCATGGAAATCACTGACCAACCATAGGCTCTTGTCAAACCATGTCGGTTTATTGTTTGAATTTGTCCCCTGACTTTGCCACATTTTTGGATGGAGTTTTTTCACTTTCACTGTGATAGGCATAAGACCACCCAAACTTTGATGTTGGGAATGATGATGATCCTGTCTGCCTTCCTTCTCAATGAGAATACAAGACGAATGACATAATTTGTGCTCTCACAACTCCTGTTTAATTTATTATGAAGCACTTTATATGGGGCAACCTTGAGATTGAAGGGGTGCAAAATGTAAGTGTGCTTCTTGAAAAGGGCTTTTTGTTGGGAGCATGTAGTCTGCTGCTGGCTCTCCATTGAACTTAAGGCACAATTCAAGGTTCTGCCTTGACTGACAAAGCCTTTGCTGCTTTGGACTTCCTTCTCCTTTATCTTTGCTGCACTTTCCAAGCTTTATCAAGAGCACCTCATTACAAGCCTAGTTTTGTGAATGGGCTACATTCTGGAGTCTTTGCTTTTGAGGGTTCCAAATCTAGTTGTGCCTGTCATCTAGACAGAGGTTGAAGATTTCCAAGACCATGATAGTATATAAAATTGCAGCCTCCATTGACTGGAAGAAGTTAACTCATACCAAATATCTCCTTCCCTTCCTCCATACTGTGAAGCTAGCCTGATACAGAACACTCAACTTCATCAGTTGCAGTTTCAAATTTACCACTGATCCCATAGCTTTCTGGTAAGGTCTTTCATTTTCAGTGAACTTGGATGATTTCTGAGTTATGCATCAAAGCATCAGCTGGCAAATGATTCTATCAAATCCCTGACTTGAAAGTAGTCCTGTTAAATTCAAAGAAACTCATGTGCATTATGTGGCCATTTCAGATGCACTGAAGCAGAGGGGAGAGTTCCTAAAATTGCATGGTGTCTCACCTCAGCCTAGGGCAAGCTTATGCAAGTCACAATGTTCGGCAAGTTACCTACAGTTCTATATTCACCTAGGTATATGTCCCATTTATATTTATATAAATATTTATATTACGATGATAATGTAGTCTCCACACATTCAGAGAAAGATCTTCAAACTATCCTAAATGTCTTTGCAGAAGCATATGGAAAGCTTGGGGTCTCACTTAATATTAAAAAAACTGAAGTGCTTCATCAACAGGTGCAAACTAGTCCCTCCATAGCACCATCAATCCAGCTTAATTGTGTGATGCTGGAGAACGTTGATCACTTCCCCTATCTTGGCAGCCATCTCTCTGTAAAAACTGACATTGATGCTGAAATTCAACATCGTCTGAGCTCTGTGAGTGCCGCATTCTCCCAGATGAAGCCCCACTCATATGGTGGGTTACATTCCTAACCCCCACTGAAAAGCGAAAACTGCTGAAAAGCGGAACTCATTGAATAGAATGGCGCATGACGCCCAAAAGCGGAGCAAGCGCCGTATGAGTGGGGCTTAGGTCTAATTGCATCTAATTAAGACTGCTGCATTAGTGAAGTGCTGTAAAGCGGGGCCCTACTGTATAAAAGTGATGCATAATTATACAGCCACAAGAGTGGCTGTGTACTATAAGCATGGATTTTTCACATTCCGCAATGTTTAATTGAATTTGCACCCCTTCCCATTCTGATGCTTCCCATAATCTCATTTGGAAACAAAACCTTACAAAACTTATAGTCCTGAACTCAGAAACGCTTTCTTAACAACCGTGTAAATTTTCATGGTGATACACAAAACAGTCAGAGAGAACTGAGAGTTCAAAGTCTAAAAAGAGAGGGGAAAACCCACAGCCCTTTTGGACGTTTTTTGTCAGAGTTCTCATAAACTGTTGAAATTCATTATAAATCAGCCATATTCACAGAGTGCCTGTAATCCTGATACTGACCTTGCCCCATACTCTGACCTTCATCTTCTGCAGTTTAAAAGTTAAAAAAAAAATGTGTGGCTGATTTTTAATTAATTTAAGAAATTTTGGCTTGAACTCAATGATAATGTCAGACATGCTCAGTAAGAACCAACTGTCAATGTTGTAAAAGCCAGACTCAAAGCTGCTGGGCTTGCCTAATCAGGGGCCACACCCACACCAGACTTTGATTTCACGTGAGACAGTCATGGCTTCCCCCAGAGAATCCTGGAAAGTGTTGTTTGTGAAGGGTGCTGAGAGGAGACTCCTATTCCACTGACAGAGCTCCAGTGGCCAGACTGATTTAACAGTCAGCCACTCTGACTGAAGGTCTGTGAGGGAAACAGTACATCTCCTAGCAACTCTCAGCATCTTCCACTAACTTCACTTCCCAGGATTCTTTGGGAGAAGCCATGACTGCCTAAAGTGAATAAAGGCCTGGTGTGGATGTGGCCAGTGACAGCTTTTGGATTAAATTTGGGTGGGAAGCTACATATGCCTGTGGAGAATAAAAAGGTAAGGGAAACACTGAAAAGCAATGATACTGTTCACAATGTTTTCCTTTGAGAAAGGAAAGGGGCTTCCCCTCTGCCCAGTGCCTGCCCCCCTCCCCTCCCCCGTCCCCCTCCCAATGGTCAGTTTTACCTATCTTAAGCATGATTGCACGGGAGTAAATGCCACTGAACTCAATAAGCATGCATATGAACATGCCTCCCCAATCCCTTCCTTTGCTCCTCCCCTCCCCTTCCTTTGCTCCTCCCCCTCCAATCCCCTACTTCTCCCTCTCCCTCCTTCTGCTCCCCTCTCCCCTCCCTTTCTCCTTCCCTCTCCTTTCCCCTCCCCCTCCTCACCACCATGGTCAGTTTTACCTAGCCTAACCATGATTGCATAGGAGTAAATCCCACTGAACTCAATAAGCATGCAAATAATCAGACCTGCCTTTCCCCTCCTTCCCCTTTCCTCTCCCTTCCTCCTCCCCTCTCCTTTTCCTTCTTCCTCCTGCTCTGCCCACTCCAGCTGTCCCTCCCCTCCGGTCAGTTTTACCTATCCTAACCATTATTGCACAGGAGTAAATCCCACTGAACTCAATAAACATGCAAATTATCAAACTTACCCTCCTTCCCTCCCCCTTCTGCCTACTCCCATACCCCTCCTTCCCCCTGCCTGCCCTCCCCCACCTCCTCCCCTCTCCATCCCCCCTGGTCAGTTTCATCTATCCTAAGCATGATTGTAGGGGAGTAAATCCCACTGAACTCAATAAGCATGCAGATGATCAATCCATTCTCAGCATACTTGCACAGGATCCTATTTGTTACCTCCTGGATTAAAAAGCAGAGAAATTCACTAACAGGCAAAAAACCTTGTGGTTTAAGAATGTACCTATAGCCCACAGATCTTTCTATCAAACTTTAAAAAGCAGGGAAATTGGGCAGGTATAGTGAATGCACCAGGGGAGCAGCAGACCTGAACTCCTCTCTGTGATATTGTGCTGCCCTACAAATTTGTCAAAATGCAAACACAATTTGGGTTGGTCTTTCACAGTTCAATCCACTTCCTATGTAGCTTGGAAGAATTTGGTAACGTGCCTCTGAGCATATGGTGAGTGGTGGCAGCACCTGCAATCAGCTGAAATAAAAAGAACAAGATATGTGCTGTGCTGTTCTTGTTTTAGCAGGGAGGAAAAGACATTATTAAGACAATTGATATAGTTCAGACAGTCACTTTAAATATATCTGATTTACTTTGCAATTTTAGTGAAATTTCCTATAAGAAATCATTTTCTTTTGCTTCTGTTTCTGTGAATATGTGAAGTACAGCAACACTTTGCAAAATTTACACTAAAAAACCTCCAAAAATAATTGTGGAATAACGGCACTGACTATTCTGCAGAATAGTCTCCAGTGGACCTCAGAAGTGTCTCGGTTTGCACAAGATAAAACAGTGGGAGGTGAAATATATTCTAGCAAAATTCTAGGTGTACTCTATGTTTTTAATTGACAATGCCCACCTTGCCTTAAATGAAGTGGTTTAAACATAGCAGGCTGAAAACATGCATCTTGGGCAGGCTAAGTTTGTTTTTTTCCAACAGCTAGAGTCATTGCTTAAGTAGCAACATATTGTAATCAGTCTGATTTTACATCAAACTGCAGTTTCAAATTTAACTGCTAAATAGAATAGAACATAACCTCCAATTTGAAACACAAAAGGCTGTCTTCACCATCACATGACATTGACCAATGCAAAGGGTTTGAAATTAATAAAAATAAATTTGACACAGGTTTCTAGGATGAATAATGAGGGAAATAAAATTTTCTAAATTAGATTATCTGTAGAAACAATAGTAACACAGGAAAGAAGCAAAGTAAGAAGTACACCAACAAACATACAAAAATGTAATTCGCCATCTTTGGAGATGGCAGGTGTTATAACCATTCACCATATGCTCAGAGGCACATGTTACCAAATTCTTCCAAGCTACACAGGAAATGGATTGGACAGAACTTCCCGGAAGGAGTGCTGGCTGGTGCTTGTCTCTGAGGGAGCTCTGCCTCAGAGGAAGCTTTTTTCAGTTAAAAGCCGGTCAAGAGGAATCTTTGACTGGCGTAAATGTTCTCCAAGATAAAGGGGAACCGAAGAGATTATCCATGAAACTTCGTTGAGCTGTAGATGGCTGGATTTGATCAGGAATCCCCTGAGATAAGAAAGCATATCTAGCAGCGGAAGACGGAGTCCGGATTTCCAACAAGCTGTGCTGAAAATAAGTGAGACTTTTTTTTCTTTCAAAAAACGTTTTTAACGAGCGAGCCTCCTTCTGTCTAAATCTTATCATTTGACTTAAATTACTACCATAAAAGAGACTTGTTTACGAATCAGCAATTCAGAAATCTGGGTGAGTCACACTTTTTTCCTTTTATATAAAGTTAAGGAAGAAGGGAGCAATTAAAAGAACTTGTTTTATTTTTTATGACAAAAAGCTGGCTTAAATTTGGAATTACAAAGATTAAAATGGATAAGAGGCAACTTATTAGATAAGATGATTTGATTATTTGAAGGAAATATATCTGAAACTATTTTTTTATTCCTTTTTTCTTGGATTATTTTTTTTGAACGAATCTGCTGTTCATGTATGTTACTAGCTGTTGGATGCTGAGAACTGGATTTGTTTTACATTCCTGAACGTGCTGGAGATAAGAACCGTGCTGGTTAGATCATATTAACAGGCCTGGAATATTAACTCTTTTATTGTTGGAGGAAAAAAAGAAACAGTTTGCCTCTAAGTTTGGGAACATTGACTAATAATAGAAAAGGGTTTTATTTTTCCCCCAAGAATGACAACCAGGAAAGCAGCTAAAGTTTTAGAGCTAAGAGGTTCACAAGAAGGGATAGACATGTTCCAGAAAATCATGGAGGGGATTAATGATTTTAAACAAGAGATGAAACAAGAGATGAAACAGGACAGACAAGATTTTAAAGATGAATTTCGTAATATGAAAAAGGATTTTAAAGATTTGAAAGATCATATCAAAACAGAAGTGGATCAGATTAAAGATACAATTGGGCAACTAACACAGGACGTAAAAAATGTTAAAGACAAGGTGCAAACCTTGGAGAATAGAACAGATATTTTAAATGTGGAATTGGAAAAAAATTTGGACTATATTGCCGTTATGGAACTCAGAGATAAAGAACATTGCTTGAGATTCCACGCAATTCCTGAGGAAACAGGTGAAGATATTAGAGAGAAAATTGCTAATGCCTTGGTAAAATCCTTGGATTGGGATGAAGACCGGATAGAATTTGAAATAGATAAAGTTTATAGAATTAATTCCAGATACGCAACAATGAAAAAAATCCCAAGAGATGTGCTTGTTTACTTTCTAAAAAAGAGGACCAGAGGTATGATTTTGCAACATAATTTTAACAATGTCTTCAAAATTGACGGTAAAGAAATACTGGTGATGAAGGAAATTCCTATTAGACTTCTACGTAAGAGAAAAGAATATGCTTTCTTCACAGAAAAACTCAAACAATGTAAAATTCAATTTAGATGGGATGTTCCAGAGGGAGTGATCTTTACATTTAGACAACAGAAGTATCGACTGAATACTGTTCAAAAAGCAAGGGATTTCTTGAGAAAAGCTTCAAAAGACATGGAAGAAGACAAATTCAAAGACATGGATATAATTCCTGGGAAACAAAGTCAACAGAAACAGGTAGAGGAAGAAAAGGATGATGATGAATTAAAGGGAGCAACAGGTACAGACTTTTCTAAAATACATGCCTAAAAATGGATTACAAATTTCTAACTTGGAATATAAATGGAGCTAATATGTCACAGAAGAGAAAGAAAGTATTTCATTATTTGAAAAAATTAAAATTGGATATAATTTGTTTACAAGAAACTCATATTAAGAAGAAAGATTCTAAATATTTGATCTGTAAAAATTTGGGTGAAGAATTTATTTCGGCAGGATCTAAAAAAAAATGGTGTTGTTCTTTATATTAACTCACAGTTGTCTCCTAAATTGATATTATCGGATTATAGTGGCACATTTGTGGGAGTCGAAATCACCATACAGGGTACAAAAATTTTGATAGTGGGCATTTATGCCCCTAATGAAGATAAAACAAGGTTTTATACAGGACTCATGGAAAAATTATCAGAGTTTGCATATGATCATTGGTGTGTCATGGATGATTGGAATGGGGTAATTTCACCAAAAATGGATAGACTTTCTGAGAAAAATATTAAAGAGACACAGGGCAAACTGCCGAAGATCTGCTTTGAATTGATGGAAAATTTAGAATTGGTGGATGCTTGGAGATATATAAATGACAATGCAAAGGAATTTACTTACTTTTCAGAAAGACATAAAACATTTTCGAGGATTGATATGATTTGGATGTCTAAAAATTTAGTGAAAGACATTTCCAAGATGGATGTATTACCAAAAACTTTTTCGGATCATAACCCTGTGATATTGACTTTTAAAAATATATATATTGGATTTAGATGGAGACTAAATGAATCTTTATTACAGAATGATAAAGTAGTGCAAGAATGTAAGAAGAAATTAAAAGAGTTTTTTGAACACAATTTATACAAAGGAACAGATGAAAATATTGTTTGGGATACAAGTAAAGCATTTATGAGGGGATATTTTATTAAATGTAATTCTGAACTAAAAAAGAAGAAACAACAGAAAATGCAATTAATTTTGGAAGAAATAAAACAGAAAGAGGAAGAATTGAAAAAGAATCCAACTAAAGTTTTCATTATAAATCAAATTAAAATGCTACAGAAACAAGTGTCAATGTTGACAGTTAGAGAAATTGAAAGGAAATTAAATTTTGCTAAACAAAGGACTTTTGAATTTGCAAATAAACCGGGGAAATGGTTGGCGTATAAATTAAGAAAAGAACGACAAAAAAATCTCATTTTAAAGATACAAGAAGGAGAAGAGATGTTGACAGACAATGTAAAAATCCAAAAAGCTTTTCATCAATATTATTCAATGTTGTACAAATGTCAGGAAATTCCTTCTGAAAAAATAGAAGAGTATATATCTAAACAAAATTTGCCTAAAATCACAGATTTCCAGAGACAAGCTATTAATGGTCCTATTACGTTAAGAGAAATATCTGATGCAATAAGTAAAATTAAACTAGGAAAGGCACCAGGACCGGATGGATTATCGGCAGCGTATTATAAATGTTTGGAGGAGGAACTCTTGTTACCTTTACAATGTACAATGAATTCAATTTTGCAAGAGGGAAAGATACCGGATAGTTGGAAAAATGCTAATATAACATTAATACCGAAAGAGGAGCAGGACCTAACTAAAACAAAAAATTATCGGCCAATATCTTTATTGAATAATGATTGTAAAATTTTTACAATGATTTTGGCAGAAAGAATGAAAATAATATTGCAACAATTTATTCAGGAAGATCAAGCGGGGTTTTTACCTAAAAGACAACTACGTGATAATGTCAGGAATGTTTTGAATGTGTTGGAATATCTAGAACAACGAAATGACATACAAGCAGCTTTGATTTTCTTGGATGCTGAAAAAGCATTTGATAATTTGAATTGGAAATTTATGTTTAAGGTTCTAGAGCAAATGGATTTTGGAGATAATTTTATAAAATGGATCAGATCGATTTATACATCACAGAAGGCACAGATAATTGTTAATAGGGATTTAACGGACTCATGTGAAATACAAAAGGGTACAAGACAGGGATGTCCACTGTCCCCTCTTTTATTTATTTTGGTTCTAGAAGTGCTGCTTAGAGACATAAGGCAAGACAAAAGGATTTCGGGAATAAAGATAAAAAAAGAGGAATATAAACTGAGAGCATTCGCTGACGACTTGATAATTGTATTAGAAAATCCCTTGGAAGGAATTAAAGTATTGATGGATAAATTAAAAGAATTTGGACCATTAGCAGGATTTAAGATCAATAACCAAAAAACAAAGATGTTGGTAAAGAATTTATCTTTAAGGGATCAAAAAGAGTTAATGGAGAAGACAGATTTTAAAATAAAAGAAAAGGTGAAATATTTAGGTATTATTATGACAAATAAAAATTCAAAGTTGTTTCATAATAATTATGAAAAATTATGGACAGAGATTAAGAAAGATTTGTTAAATGGGATAAATTACAGTTGTCATTAATGGGTAGAATATCTGTAATAAAAATGAATGTATTGCCAAGAATGATGTTTCTATTTCAAACAATACCTGTCATATCCTCTGATTTACCTTTTAAACAATGGCAAAAAGATATTTCTAAATTTGTTTGGCAGGGGAAAAAACCAAGAGTTAAATTTAAATTATTACAAGACGCCAAAGAAAGAGGAGGACTGGGATTACCAAATCTGAGACTTTATTTTGCTGCTTGTTGCTTAGTCTGGATAAAGGAATGGATTGTATTGAGGAACAAAAGATTATTGGATTTGGAGGGCCACAACCTGAAGTGGGGATGGCATGGATATCTATGGTATGATAAAGTAAAAGTTAATGTGGATTTTAATAATCATTTTATAAGACGTCCTTTGTTGAAAATATGGAATAAATACAAAACAAGGTTTTTTTCGAACATACCACTATGTGTTTCAAGTCAAGAAGCATTTTATAGAAGAGAAATGGCTGGAAAAGAGAAATGGTTAACTTACCAAGAACTTTTAGAAAATGTGCATGGAGAATATATAATGAAAGAGAGAGAACAACTAATAAAGGAAGGATATAGTTCTCAATGGTTTGCCTATTTACAATTGTTAGAAAGATACAAATTGGATAAGAAAATGTATGGGTTTGAAATAAATAAATCTGATTTTGAAATAGGTTTGTGTACAAATGATGAATGCATAATTGCAAAAATGTATAAATTTTTATTGAAAATGGACATGGAAGAAGAACAAGTAAAAGAATGTTTGGTCAAGTGGGCAAAAAAATTTGGTTATAATATACAAATGGATCAATGGGAAAATATGTGGAAAAAAGGTTTGAAATTTACATTATGCTATAATCTTAAAGAAAATTTTTATAAAATGATGTATCGTTGGTACATGACTCCAGAAAAGTTGTCAAAAATGTATAGTAATGTTTCTAATGTATGTTGGAAATGTAAACAACAAGAAGGATCTTTTTATCATATGTGGTGGTCGTGTAAACAGGCAAAATTATTTTGGGCACAGATAGGTAGGATGATGCAAAAAATCTTAAAGATAAATATTCAGTCAAAGCCAGAATTTTTTTTATTGGGTTTTATGGATAAACAAAAGGAAAAGAAATATGGAAGAATAATATTATATATGATTACGGCAGCAAGATTATTATATGCACAAAAGTGGAAAATGGAATCAATACCAACAATGGAAGAATGGCTATTGAAATTAATGGAGTTAGTTGAGATGGACAAATTGACATGCCTTCTCAGAGAAAAAACGACAGATACATTTCTTAAGGAATGGAAGCCTCTTTTGGACTTTTTGTTGAAAGAAAAAAATGAAATGATGATAATGGGATTTGACGATTAATTAAGATAGACTATGGAAAAAAGTGAATTTCGTATGTTTTAGGGGACAGGTTTGATATATATTATGTACTTATAGCTGATCTGTAACAAATCGGAAGTCAAGTTCTTTTTATTTTTGTTGTATTGTTTTTGTTGTTTGATTTTGTTTGTGTTTGTTCTATGAAAATTTGAATAATAAAAATTATTACAAAAAAAAAAGGAAATGGATTGGACTGAAAAACCAACCCAAATTGTGTTTGCATTTTGACAAATTTGTAGGGCAGTACAATATCTCAGAGAGGAGGCTGGGTCTCCTGCTCCCCTGGTGCATTCACTATAGCTGCCCAATTTCCCTCCTTTTTAAAGTTTGATAGAAAGATCTGTGGGCTATAGGTACTTTCTTAAACCGCAAGGGGTTTTTTTTGCCTATTAGTGAGTTTTCTTTCATTTTTGTCTTTTATAGGTAGCACATATTCTGGCTAGCACATTAATGCCATTTTCATGATGTAAGAAAACTTTCTATAGAGCCCACTGCATAGAGGTGGATTCAAAGGAGCAAATATAGGGTGGGCAAGAGTCTGGGGAGGGCAGAGAGCTCTCCTACAATACACTCTTTCCAAATAGGAAGCCACATCATTGGTCCATCTAGCTCAGTATTGTCTCCAACAGCCTTCTCCACCCTGCCATCTTCCAGATGTTTTGGACTACAACTCCCATCAGTCCCAGCCAACATGTCAAAAGGTGAAGGATGATGGGAATTGTATTCCAAAATATCTGGAAGACGCCAGGTTGGAGCAGGCTATTGGAGAAGGCTGGCCTGCATTGGCTAACACTGATTCTCCCCGATTTCAGGTAGGACCTTACCTGGAAACGTCAGGGATTCTGTATTTCACATTCTGCTTTACTCTTTCAAAAGGAGGGGCAGATGGGCAACCAACAATGAACCAGGTTCTCTTTTGCCCATCCTTGCAGTGTTGATAATAATAATGCTATTTAAGTTTTGTATTGTGCTTTCAAGTATTCAGAGTGATTCACATGCACTGTCTAATTGCAATCCTTACAACAAACCAATAAGATAAGTCAGTACTATTATCCACCATATTGCAGATGGTGGGGCCACTGAGGCAGAGACTGACTTGCTTAAACCCACCTGAGGAGTTCATGATTCAAAACAGGGATTTCCTGATTCATAATTCAGTCTCTTGGCCACTATGCTGCACCAGCTCTCTAACTGGCTATGGCAGTCACCTGAACAAACTTGCATTTTCTAGTGGCTGTGTAAGGAAAATGTCTTATAATGCATAACAAGATCTGGTCTCAATTCAAAAAGAACTTAAGTCTATTAAGTCTGCTCCCAAATCTACTGTACTTAATTGCATATGAAAATTGGACTTGATCATGCAAAGCAGGCTTTCCATCTTCATATGGAGAAATTCTTGAATCTTTGTTAAGTACAGAGTATTTTTGGTTAAATTACTTGTGTCACAGCACTTTCTCTGACACTTTGAAAAATCAAAAACTGAAGGATAATTCATAAAACTAGACCTCCTTAGAGAATGTGTGTGTGATGCCTCTATAACATAAGGCTGGCACCTTGGCTATCAGGCTGTGCAATCTATGGTGACCTTCTCTGGGAATTCACAGGTATTAAATGAGCTACAGGATGTGGTTTCACTACATCTCTCTTGAGCTAGTCTATATTATGATACCAGGACCAATTTAAACACCCTTAGGTGGTATTTACTACACTTGATCATAGTCAAATTAGCACCAATGGGTCTACACTGAAGAAAGGGTTCTGTTGACTTGTTCAGTGGCTTAAAACTGTACCTGAACATAAAACTCATGCATACTGGTTTACCTTTAAAATATGGATTCAACAGAATTCATGTGGGATGAGGAAATAAAAAGAACATTTCCCAACCATTTCAGGAAGCAATGTTGAGCCCCCCCAAGATTTATCTCCTGTTCAGGCTCTCTTCTACTGCACCTTAATGCTCCAAGCCAACTAATCAATAGATGTCTCATACAAGATGTGTTGTTGCCTCAACACACATTAGGGTCTCTCTCTCTTTTTAAAGAACCTTACATCCCACCAAATTTCCAAAAGAAACTCAAGATAGCTAACAAAGCTCCAAACGTCACAACAATATTAAAATATAGAATAAGCCCCATTCCAACTCCAGCTGCAAGATCAAAACTTTACCATAAAGCTACAATAAGTTCCAAGACAACCACCAGAACTAAAACACCAGAATAAACCTGAAAAAGAAACAAATCAGCCCAAGTCCTTTTTTTTTTTTACCAGCCACTCAAAACAGTATGGTGATGGGCCTGATGTATCTCACTTGGCAAGGGATCTGGTTGGCCACTTTGAGAACAGGATGATGGACTTGTTGGGCCACTGACCTGATCTTGCAGGCTCTTATGTTCAATAGGGCGGTGCTACTACAGAAAGGCCTTGGCCTTAGTTACCATGAGCCATTTATTTATTTATTATACTTGTATACTGCCCCATAGCCGAAGCTCTCTGGGCGGTTTACAGTAAGTAAAAACAAATACAATTTAAGATACATCTTTTAAAAAACAATTTAAAACACAATTAAAAAAATTAAAACAATATAAAACATATGCTAAAAGCCTGGGAGAAGAGGAAAGTCTTGACCTGGCACCAAAAAGATAACAGTGTTGGCGCCAGGCGCACCTCGTCACAAAAATCATTCCATAATTTGGGGGCCACCACTGAGAAAGCCCTCTCGCTTGCTGCCATTCTCCAAGCTTCCCTCAGAGTAGGCACCCGGAGGAGGACCTTTGATCTTGAACATATATGGGTGGGTTTGTATCGGGAGAGGCGTTCCACCAGGTATTGTGGTCCCAAGCTGTGTAAGGCTTTATAGGTCAAAACCAGCACCTTGAATCGAGCTCGGAAACATAAAGGCAGCCAGTGTAAGCGGGCCAGAATTGGTTATATATGTTCGGACCGTCTGGTCCCTGTTACCAATCTGGCTGCTGCATTTTGCACAAGCTGCAGTTTCTGAACCATCTTCAAAGGCAGCCCCACGTAGAGTGCATTGCAGTAATCTAATGCCTCACAGTGTTGAGGAATCTGGAGCAGGGAGCCTCAGATGATGATTGGAGCATGTGGGGAAGAACATATGGAAGAAGGGAGTCCTCAACGTACCCAGGTCTCAAGTTGTTTAGGGCTTTAAATTGAATTGAGTCTGGAAACAATCTGGCAACCAATGCAGATCACACAGAGCTGTCAAGACTGAGTCAAAACACCTAGTACTTGTTAGCACTCTGGCTGAAGCATTTTGCTCAAGTTGCCATTTCCAAACCCATTTCAAAGGTAGCCCCATAGAGAGCACATTACAGCAGTCTAACCTGGAGGCCTGTCTAGTCAGCTATACTCACATCCAGTCCACACTTAAGTAGGAATCACTTTTCAACTGCACTTAGTACTGTGGACCCGATTCTGTGGAACTCCCTCTCGGCTGAGATCAGACAGGCTCTTCGCTGTTGAACTTTAGGCACTTGTCAAAGACGTTTGTGTTCCAACAGGCATTTTAAGAAAGTTTTCTGCTTTTATGAATAATTTTAGTTGATTTTATTCACTCTAAGCTTTCTATAATTTTTATATATACCGCTTGGAAACTTCAGTAATTAAGCAGTATATAATCATCTGAAATAAATAAACTTTGAATAGTTAGTAAACTCAGGAGATCATATATTTTGCTGTAGAATACGGAAAAATGGAAAGTTGAAACAGAATGAGGTAAAACAGCTGGGATGGACTAAGTGAAAAGTCAATGCAAGACCATGCATTCAAGGCTACAATTCAGAATGGTCTCTGCCATTGCATCTCACAGTGACAGAGGACAAGGCCAGAGAAAGGTTTTGCTTCTAAGGGAAAATGGCCTACAACAGAAATAGAAATTCTGCCTAGAAACAACCAGTCAGTGCAGACCATAAGGCCTGATCAGTTGCTGACAGATTTCCAGGGGGGAAATTAAAACAGTTTTACATGTAGAGATTTTGGGGTTATTTAACAAGAAACACAATGCCCAGTTAAGGCAGATCTTTTAAGGGATCATTTTCAGAGAGTTGCCATCTGCTCATTTATAGAGGGCTTCTTTGAAAGAGAGGGAGGTAATACACATTACTGTGAATTCCAGATTTTTGAGGTACTCGGACTCTTTTTACACCCCAGGTAAGGTTAGTTCAGAAGAATTCTACCATCAAATAAATGTACTTAATATGTTTTGGCATGTGAGTAGCTTTTCGTACAGAAATTATGGGTCTGCCCTGAATGGACTTCAAACCTGCAAGCCACTGCACTTGTCCTCACAGAACACTGTAACACAGCGCAACATAATTTCCAATAAACTAGTGACCAACTAGTTGACAGCCTCATCAAATCATTGCTGAGGGAGAGGGCCACCCCTCAATGGCAGAGAACAAATTTAAGACCCCAAGTTCAATCCCTAACATTGCCAATTAATGCAGAGACAAGAAATCTATGGCCCTCCAGATGTTGCTGGAGTCCAACCCTCATCAGCCCTAGCATGGGCAATTGCCAGGAATGATGGGAGTTGGAGTTCAATGACATCTGAAGGGCCATAGGGTCCCCATACCTACATGAATATATCTTAGGTAGCAAGGACTGGGAAAAACCTTCCTGGAGAGCTACTGCCACTCCAAGAAGATAATATTGGACTGGATGGACTGATTCAGTATAAGGCTCCAAAATTTACTAAAGTTGCTGTGTGAACTTGGTCAAGCCACAAGGATGTGGTTTGCATCCCCCAAAAGTCCCTACTATGGAACAGTCTTGGGCTCCAGCAGCAGACCTGCACAACATTCCAGTGCCAATTTGCCTGAGCACATTTTTTTTGCATTCCATGCACATACTAGGAAGCAGCATGGACTCATTAGTTCATATATTACTTCTTCCATGTAGCTGCAAGAGCTGGACCAATTTTATTGTGTATGAACTGGGCTGTTTATCTTGCCCTTCCATGTAAGATGTAATGGAATTGGACAGACATATTTGCAGGTATCTAGGTTTACCATCCAGGTAGAACTGAAGGAGAACTGAGAAGAGCAATTCATGGTTGCCCTCAAATGCTCCACCACAAAAAATGGGGAAGAAGGGAATACCATTGCAAGGAACAGATTACAGTAATACCTCCGTTAGCAATTCTCCAGGAAGGAAGCTCCTTTTAAGGAAGGCTTTTTTAAAGGTGAAACTGACCAGCTGTGCTTTGGTATGGATAAACTTTCAAGCCTGTGCCTTTGCTTTGATAGGGTGAAAGTGATAAGCCTGTGTGTTTGCTTTGAATTAAAGAGATCATTTGCTTTCTCCCAGGGCTGGGGAGGAAAGGATCCATTACAGTTCAGAGGAGGAGGGGGGGGAGTGGTTGAGTGCCAGGTAGGCACCCTTTAAAGCCATCTGTTGAAGCTACCCCCACCATCTATGAGTGGGTGTAGGAACCTATCCCTATTCTTTCCATGTTATTCCTACTTCTGGTACCAAAGTTTCTGTTAAAGAAGTAACGTCCAGGAACGCATCCACTTTGTTAACTGAGGTATAACTGTACCAAAAAAGAGGCACCGGTACTCCATACCAGTGAGTAACATCACCAAAAAAAGCACTGGGCATAGGTGAGAAAGAAAATATTTACAACTTGCACCCATTCCACACTCAGTTGTTCTTCACAAATATATCTTGCACAATGACTTGTTTGGTCATTGTAATAGTGCCATCTGTTGGGGTTCTCTATTCTAGCTGAGGGTCAGTAGCACATGTAGGGGAAAAGGACTTCTTAGGAGCCCAGGGGTATGGACAATCCATTCACTACCCCTACCAGGAGGTCCTGTGCTCAGCTTGAATGAAGGGCATTATACTATTGACCCAGCAGTTCACCATGTGAATTTTTGCAGCCGTGATGCAGTTGCCTTGATAGTTAGCAAGTCACATATGACCCACCTGCTGGTTGTGGACAGAGTACCTGTGAGTTTTGAGCTAGATTAAATGTTGGGGTCCTGTTGCCAGCATTTAGCTTGAATCTGAAGACATTGGATCGTCTTGATCCATTAGCTACATGAGGAGGAAAAGAATGCACCTCTTGTGATTGCAAGTCGTTGAGGGGGAAGTGTCACTCTTTCCCCTAGCCCAAGTATCAGGTTTCTTCACACATCTGGATTTAGAAAATAAGCATAGAAGGTAGAATAAGAGAAGATCACTGACATTCGACAGCTGGAAGCTCTGCAATTTGTCAACATCCCACTGGAAGGCTTACAATGAGAAAGCTGTATGGTGTGTGTCTTGCCAGGGATTCATAATAGACAATAGGTGCGCTGAGATGGGAATAATGTTGATTGAATACTGTGGGAGAAGGCTTTTAGGGTTTAAAAAATATCATGAGCATAGTGTCTTCCTTGGAAAGCTTTTGCTCTGCTTGTGCTTAAGGTTCCTCCTCCCCTCTCTTTCCAGTTGAGAGCCTATGCTGAAAAGCTTGCCATGCATCTTATGACATTTGAAAGGCATTTATTACCCAGGTATATCATCAATACAATTGGATTTAAGGCCAGAATAGTGCAGGAGACAGAGTGCTGGATATGGAAGACTGCAGTTCAGCTCTTACTCAGCCATGAAACTCAGTGGGTGAGTGGCTGGGGCAAGGTAGGCACCATTTGTGCCTGCAATATGCTGATGACACTTAGCTCTATTTCTCCATAACATCTAAATCAGGAGAGGCTGTGAACACTCTGGATCAGTGTCTGAATGCTCTAGGGGACTGAATAAGGGCCAATAAACTGTGCTTGAATCCTGGAAAGATTGAGGCTCTTTGGGTAGGTGGTCTCCATGTCCAGGAGATAGGCAGGTTATCTATTCTGGATGGGGTTGCATTCCCTCTGAGGGACCAGGGCCGTAGCCTAGGGGTACTCCTGAATTCATCTTTGTCACTAGAAGCCCAAATATTTATTTATTTATTGCATTTGTATACCGCCCCATAGCTGAAGCTTTCTGGGCGATTTACAGCAATGAAAAACATTAAAAATATATATACAAATTTAAAAACACATTTTTAAAAAGTCTGGGAGAAGAGGAAAGTCTTGACCTGGCACCACAAAGGTAACAGTGTTGGTGCCAGATGCACCTCATCACAGAGCTCATTCCATAATTTGGGGGCCACCACTGAGAAGGCCTCTCCCTTGTTGCCAGCCTACCAGCTTCCCTCCAAGTAGGTACCCGGAGGAGGGCCTTGGATGTTGAGCGTAGTGTACGGGTGTGTTCATGTCAGCAGAGGCGTTCCATCAGGTATTGTGGTCCCAAGTCATGTATTATTATTATTATTATTATTTATTTCATTTCTAAACCGCCCATAGCTAATAGCTCTCTGGGCGGTGTACAAAACAAGATTAAAATACAATATTAGAATAAAATCAGTAACAAAAAGCAACAAAATTAAACTAAAACATTAAACATAAAAACATTGAACATTAAAATGCCTGGGAGTATAGCCAGGTCTTAACCTGGCGCCTAAAAGAAAGAACCGTAGGCGCCAGGCGTATCTCCTCCGGTAAGCTGTTCCACAGTTCGGGGGCCACCACAGAAAAGGCCCTAAATCTAGTAACAATCCTCCAGGCATCCTGGTGAGTTGGTACCCGGAGGAGGGCCTTAGATACTGAATGAAGTGAACGGGTAGGTTCATAGCGGGAGAGGCGTTCCACAAGGTATTGCGGTCCCACACCGTGTAAGGCTTTATAGGTCAAAACCAGCACCTTGAATCTGGCTCGGAAACAAATAGGTAGCCAGTGCAAGCGAGCCAGGACAAGTGTTATATGCGCGGACGGATTGGTCCTCGTCAACAACCTGGCTGCCGCATTTTAAGTAAGGCTTTATAGGTTAAAACCAGCACCTTAAATTGAGCTTGGAAACATACAGGCAGCCAATACAAGCCGGCCAGATTTGGTTTTATATGTTTGAACCATCTAGTCCCTGTTACCAATCTGGCCACTGCATTTTGCACAAGCTGCAGTTTCTGAACCATCTTCAAAGGCAGCCCCACATAGAGCGCATTGCAGTAATCTAACTTGGAGGTTACCAGAGCATGGACAACTGAAGCCAAGTTATCCCTGTCCAGATAGGGGCATAGCTGGGCCACCAACCAAAGTTGGTAGAAGGTATTCCGTGCCACCGAGGCTACCTGAGCCTCAAGTGACAGAGATGGTTCTAGGAGAACCCCCAAGCTACGAACCTGCTCCTTCAGGGGGAGTGGAACCCCCATACAGGACAGGTTGGACATCCACCAAGTATCCTCTGTGGCTAGGAGTGCCTTTTACCAGCTTTGTCTGATTTGTCAGCTATAGCCATTCCTGGATGAGGATAGCCTGACCTCTGTAGTCCCTGCATTGGTAACCTCAAAGCTGGATTACTGAAATGCAAACTATGTTGGGCTGCTCTTGGCCCTGGTTTGGAAGCTCCAGCTGGTGCAAAATGCAGTGGCCAGGTTGCTGATAGGAGCACATGTCTGACATGTGACACCACTTTTCAAACATCTCCACTGGCTACCCATCCACTACCAAGCAAAGATCCTTGTATTAATTTACAAAGCCCTGAACAACTTAGGCCCAGGGGTGTCTTAGGGACCACCTGAACCCTTATATCCGAGCTCGATCACTGAGATCATCTGCAGGAGCAGCTTTGATTGTCTCCCGAGTTGGTGCGGCTTATTTAACATTGACATGAAACTGAGCCTTCAGTGTCATCGGCCCAGTTCTCTGGAATGCTCTGCTTGCTGAAAACCTTTCTGTCTGCCAGGCTTATGCGGGCAATTAAGAAGATGCTTTTTTCACAACAGTTGACCTTTGTTTTTATTGTATTTTTAATGTTTTTATTCTATGGTGTGGTTGTTTTTAATATGTTGTAAACTGCTTTGATGTTTTCAATGAAATAGAGGCATACAAACATTTTTATAAATAAATAAAATTTGTCAGCCTTGTGCAGGGTAGTTGTGAAAATTCATGACATGATGTGATTGATACAGCCAGTCCTATACCAAATTTCCAGTAACATTGAAAGCTGGAATTAGGGAGAGGGTTGGGCAAATGTAAAGAGTTTGAACACCACAATGTACATCCTAAATGTCTACAAGCCAAACCCAAATGTCATCAAAGTTTGGCTCTGCCTCATAAAAACCTTGCCCTGGTGCCATTGCTCCCAATCACTGCAGCAATGCCTTCCCTTTCCCCAAGGTTATTTGGCTGTTGCTTCAGAGAGGCCTTTCTGTTATGCTCCATTCCTCCTTATTTGACCTTTGGAATGCTGGCATCAAATTGGCATGTCCCAGGCTAGTCTAATCTAGGGATGGTTCACCAATTTTCTTCATCTGAATTCTCTCCAGATTTTGGAGTTTTGAATGAACTGGCTTCCAAGTGGAACCAATGCATAAGGAATTCTTTATTGGTCCTCTTTTATTTCTGAGTTTTACACAGCATTTATAGTGCACACATGTATGTACTGTGCTGCAGCTTATTTCAGTTGCTTCACGTCTTTTCTCCCCACACAACTTAACACACACATGTGCAAGTGCAAAACTGCAACAGAGCTGTACACAAGATTCTTGTAACTAAAAATTAGTTGCTTTTTACGACTAAAAGGAAGGGTTCATACAGAAAGATGAAAATAATCTGTTTGTGTAGAATTTTACTGATGTGTATGCAGACTTGGATACTCTGACAAAACAATGCAAAAAAGCAAACTCAGTGTACTTGTATCAAGTTGTTTTTGCATGCTCTTTTACTAATGTGCAAGAACTCATGAGCGAACCACACAAAAAAGGATCTTAATGCAATAGTATTTGTTTATTTCAAATACCCGAACGGCTATCACATAGAAGAGGACAAATAATTCACCTCAAAGGGCAGGACTACTTTTAAGGAGTGTAAGTTACAGTTACTGGATAGAATTTGTTGAATATTAAGAGAAACTGGTTACTGGGAAGAGTGATTCAACAATGGGACCAATTACCTGGCGGTGGGAGAGGAAGACTACGCCTCATTGGGGCTACTAACCAGAGGCTAGACAGTCATCTGCAGGGAATGGTCTTGCTCTGGATTTCCTCCACTGAGCAGGGATTGAGCTACAGGACGAATGAGATACCCACCAACTTTATGGTTCCATTCCAGACATTTTTATATAGCTTTTCATGTAGAAGCTGTGTCTGAAAACAGTTTACAGTAATAGTAAAGCAAAATAATTTTTAAAAAGTTATTTCCAGGGCAGAGGTTAAATTAAAAAGTCAGAGTAAAGAACTGAAACTATTGGCTCAAAGAAAGTATATAGAATTTCTTAACTTGCTTAATCATGGGGCAAATTATATGTCAGAAGCAAATGTCCTAGGAACACAAAAATGATGCAAGCCAGCCAAGGAGATTGTGGGTTCTTCTTAATTATCTTCTTACTTCTCTTTAATTTTCTGCTGCTCTGTACTCTCCACTGTTGCACTAATTGACAGTTCTGCCGTTTCTTCCATCAAAACAGCCTGTTCTTGAGTTTTCTATTTTCTCCCCCTTTTCTTTTCATTTCTGACTGGGTCAATTTCTTGCTGTTGATTGATTGATTACATTTATAAGCTCATCCTTCACCACAAGGTCTCAGGGTAGATTACAGAAATCACATAAAACATTCCATACAATGCTTACATAAAACAAACCATGGACACAGCACAATAATTAAAACTCAAACAACAAAATTCCACCATAAATTAGCAACCTCAACGCAATATATAATTGACACATCATAAAACTGCGCTGTTCCAAATGTCTGTGGAAAAAGGTGCGTCTTCAGCTGCTGCCAGAAAGACATCAACAATGATGCAAGATGCACCTCTGGGGTTGATCATTCCAGAGGTATGGTGGCACTACAGAAAGGCCCTCTGCCATGCATCTGCCCCTTGTACCTCAGCTGGGAGGTGGATGGGAGGACCAAAAGGGCCCCTCCTGAAGCTCTTAAGGCATGGCAGGTGCTCTTGCTCTACTTCTATTAATACCCCTTTAGCTTTTGCTTTTAATGGAACCACTGTCTTTTTCCACTTCATTCTTTTTTATTCTTTGGGACAAAAAGGAGCATAGATTTTTCAGAAGGATCATATGTCTTCAACTCTGTCTGGTGTATTTATCTTAAACTGTTTATTGTTCATCAATTAAAATGTTTATAAACCACTTCATATTCAGAAAAATCTCACCAAATAAATATATACAAGATAAAATACATCCAACAGAATACAAAAGGATCAGTGGACAACCATAGGCAATATCAACATTCTGGGAATGCCTGGGTAAACAAAAAAGTTAAAAACTCAAAATTGCTGGTGGTTGCTTGACTTCAAGAGCCAGAGTATTCCACAGAGCACAGGCCTTAACACTAAGAGCTTTGCTCCGAGTGGACACTAAGTGAACCTGTGGAATTTTTAACACCATCAGGAGGGCCTATTACTACTACTACTACCACTACCATAATCACCATCATTAATTTCTTAATCACCTTCTATAATTGTCTCAAGGCAATGTACAATAATCGGATGATCTCACTGATCCAACAGGTCTGTAGGGAAGAAGGCTCTTTCTTAGGTATATCCTTATGCCAATATTCACCTGTCCTGGTTAAGGCTTTTCCTGTGCCACTTATCCATCCTTTTTCATCCAGGATCCAAAGAAGCAAGGAAACGACAAAACAGTAGAAATTTCCTTCTCTTTGGTCTCATCAGCCCCATCAACATGTCAGCTTTCTTCTGTTGGGACAGGAAGAAAATTACCAGGCGCTTCATCATAAAAACTCAGTAGGGCAAGGAGATGTTCCAAAGAGCAAGTCCAACAGTTTTCATAGAATTGTAGAATAGTAAAGTTGGAAGGGGCCTATAAGGCCATCAAGTCCAACCCCCTGCTCGATGCAGGAATCCAAATCAAAGCATTCCCAACAGATGGCTGTCCAGCTGCCTCTTGAGTTTTCTAATTATAACATCTCCTTTAAACTGCCAGTGGTTGGCTGATATCAAATTTGCATTTACAAGAAGTGGAAACATAAATACAAGACTTCTTTCAAAACACCAACAAAAATAATCTAAACCTTAATTATTCTCTTTAACGTACACTGCTTGATGCACTCAGTGTGAATTTGCACTATAAACACCCTTGCAAACTATCTATAGCACCTTGGAAGTCTCTCCAATTTACATAAATATACCTCAAATATTTATAGATCAGTAGATATAAATGTGCATTTAAAGATGACTACCAAAGTGCATTACAACAGGAAAGCTCTTTATACACCTTCCAATTAATTCAAATAATTGCATTTTGGCTTACTAAATTACACATTAGGTAGATAAAATACGGCTTACCGTCAGTTGCAATCACTAAAGCACTTCTAGAGAGAAGTGTTCCTGCCAACTAGCCAGTAATACCAAGGGTGGAGTTGAAATGAGACAACCAATATCAGAGCGGATCTTACAGACATAGATACTTCTATACTATTTTTCTTCCATTGACAAATATTTCAGTCACCCTTTCAACATTTGAAAGGCAACAATATTGTGAAGACAAAGAGATTGGTGTGATAGTGAAGTGTCAAACCAAATCAATCAGCTTCTTCCAGGGGATTTGATGGCACAACGTTCCAAAGATTTTGGAAAAGTGTACAGTTCCCCATATTTTCACACACTGATGTTGTGCCCATGTATATTTGCTATCACACAGCTTAGTACCTCCAAAACATTTCAGGCTTTCAAAATGTGATATACACTAGCAATATTGTAAGATCCAGTTCAAATGGGAAGAGACTGTGGATGGGATCCAAAGAGACCCATAAGCAATTGAAAAGTGCTTCTCCATGCATATGGGAAGGTGAGTTGCCCGTTTCTCTTATCTATCCCATTTCTTTGCATCAAGTCAAATCAAATGCCTTGACCCGGAGAAACGGTCTCCTGTTGCTCAGCAGCAGCTTGGGGGAGAGGGCATGATAGCAAGTATGAGAGGGAAGGATACACTACAGATGGCCCTTGAGATCCTGTCTCATATTTTGCTAGACAAAGTGGTACAATTGGTGGGTTAGCACAACTAAACTTTAGATGACTAAACATTCAGTACACACCAGCAATTTATACACACAGGGTCCATTCAAAGTAAACCATGCTTTGGAGTTTTGTCAATGAGCCCAGAGGCATCTTGGGCAAACAGTCTCACCCTCCCTTGTTCTTCCCCTTGTGCAGAAAGATACCTTACTAACTATCCTTGTCTGTGGCAAACCATAGTTTGCTATTTGGTCTGAACAGACCAACCATGGCTTGTGTGATTCAACTGAATAGTGATTCAGCAGCCAGTCTTGTCTTCGCCTGCCCTTAAAACAAAGTTAAAGTACCCCATGCATATTTCTACATTTCATCCTTCCCATCATATTATTTTTATGAAATCACAAAAACAGAGAAATTTTCATCGTATTATAAGGAACCATCCAACCCTTTCCCTCTGTAGTAGGCATGGAGAAGTTTGATTTGATTCATAGTAAAACCCAAATTGATCAAATGTGAACTGAAACAATATGAGAAGTGAAACATACCATCCTTAAAAATTTGCACTCCTCTGAATTTTGCAGTGCAATTCTCCAACCAACCAATGTTTAGAAACATGCATATATTTAGGGGAAATGGGCATACAAATGAATATATTAGTGACAATCGCATACAAAATGCATTATATTAGAAGAAATTGCTTGCAAAAATGTGTACAGTAGTCAAAACTACATACAAAACTGTGTTTACTAAGAGAAATTTGCACTCAAATCCTGAAGAATTTTCACGAGGATTAAAAAAAATCACAAATTGCTGCAGAACTGAATTTAAGACTGGAAAAATGAGAACCTGAAAGAACCAAAATGGACAGATCTTTCCACTGCTACACTATAATGACTCTTCGGCACTCAAACTCGACCATGCTGAAAAACTGATCATTTTTTTGAGTTTACCTTGGAACACCAGCACATGTGATCTGTTTACAAAGCAATAAAACTACCTGTCTCATTCACAGCTGTATGTTTGTATGCATCTTCAGGTCACAATCCAGCACAGAGTTAGGCACGCTTAAGCTCACTAAAATCAGTGGACTCATTCATTCATTCCTGTGTCTCAGCACAAGCTCCAGAAGTGGTTAGCAATCAGTCTAAAATAATAATGGAAAATAAATCAACAATAAGCATATTTTCTGGCATATGTGTGTGTGTGTGTGTGTGTGAAGAAAAGGCAAGAATGATCTCCGCATACCTACAATTGTATCTGATCTGACTAAGTCATATGCAGAAGAGACCCATTTCAGTCATTACTAACTGAAGTCCATTGATTTAATGAGCCTATTCTAAGTATGACTTAGTCAGATACAACTCCTCCTTCTGTGTTGGATTGTGGGCTATGCAAACTATTATTCACATAGTCACTATGCAAACTACTATTCACATAACTAATTTCACATAGAATTTTGCATGTCCCCTTCTAAAGCAAGAATTGCCTCATTTCCCCAGCTGCTTATTCATTTTCCCCATGTGATTAGAAATAACACTCCCCATACACGTGCACACACACACCTTTTTTGCTCGTTCTTTTTATAGAACTGCTTTCTGAATGAAAGTGCTGCTGCCAAACAGAAGTTGCAGAGAAGTTGTAAGAGCAGCGATGCATTCCCTCCCTCCCCCCAGTCCCCCCAGGTTGGTACCACTTTAAAGCTTTTATATGCCCACAGATGCTAGTGGAGGGTAAATCTAGCTTTGCTTGAAAAGCAGTGATTAAAGTTTTTAAGCAGCACAAAGATTTTATACAGAGTGGTATCATATTCGAGACCAATTAAATGTCATCTTAAGTACTTAACTGAAGCATTTTTATGTGTTTGGAATCAGTTAAGTGGAAGGTGCCAAATTAAACTTGCATTTAAATTTTGTCACAGAGTTAATCTCAGGAGATTATGCACCATATTTCAAGAATGATTTCAGAAAGCTTTCAGTAAGTCTCTGTTAAGTTTGCTTAAAGAGGCGCAGAAACTTCTGTAAAGAAAGAAACAGAGGGACAATTCTCTAGATCCTTCTTTCCTCCAAGAGTGAGCTAAGTGTTGATAACTAGACAAGGACTGTAATTACATCCTAAGTAATGCAGGTGGCATCACATTAGAGAAGTCTTGGCCAAGTGACTCACGATAAGGGCATTAGCATTTACCATTTTTTTCTTCATAACCATTGTCATTTTCAGTTTGCATTGTGTTAATTATGATATTGTAACAGAAGTTCATTCTTTCATTCAAAACAATGCCATTTTAGAAATTTCTGGGAAGATCATTTCTAATATTTTTAATAATGTTTACCAGTTTACAAAGTACTTTACAAGCCTTATCTCATCATAACCATATTGGATGCATGGTATTAAGCTAAGAGACAATTATTTGTCCAGTGAACTCTATGGTAAATGAGGATTTTAATGTCTGCATTCTCCTACATCCAATCCCAATACTACCAATTAGTGGGACAAACCTGGGAAAAGCTTTTTTCATGCAGGCCAGCTTTCTACCCAGATGTCTGAGCTCAATAGCCATTTTCTGAATCAATAAATCATTTTCTTGAATGATGTTCATAGACCACAGTGGTCTGTGGACCACAGTTCCCTATGAGATTGTGCACCTGTGGTAGGAAAAGTGCTGAAGACAAAGCTGGAAGTGTTTGGTGAAATAACAGCAACTACTGCCTGGGCCCTGCAGGAGAAAGAAAGCATCGCCCCAAGGGAAGGAGAGGCTGCTGCTGCTGTGCTGCTGCTGCTGCGGGACCACCACCTCCACCACCCTTCCCAGAGGGACTTCCTGGCAGGACCAGGCCCCAGGTACCCAGCCAGCCAGGACTGATTCTTACCACCTGTCCCTCTTTGGAGGGATACATAAGCCGGCTGGCTGAGGTGGCCTGGGAGACCCAGGCCCTGCAGGAGAAAGAAAGCATCGCCCCAAGGGAAGGAGAGGCTGCTGCTGCTGTGCTGCTGCTGCTGCGGGACCACCACCTCCACCACCCTTCCCAGAGGGACTTCTGCCTGGCAGGACCAGGCCCCAGGTACCCAGCCAGCCAGGACTGATTCTTACCACCTGTCCCTCTTTGGAGGGATACATAAGCCGGCTGGCTGAGGTGGCCTGGGAAACCCAGGCCCGGCAGGAGAAAGAAAGCATCGCCCCAAGGGAAGGAGAGGCTGCTGCTGCTGTGCTGCTGCTGCTGCGGGACCACCACCTCCACCACCCTTCCCAGAGGGACTTCTGCCTGGCAGGACCAGGCCCCAGGTACCCAGCCAGCCAGGACTGATTCTTACCACCTGTCCCTCTTTGGAGGGATACATAAGCCGGCTGGCTGAGGTGGCCTGGGAGACCCAGGCCCTGCAGGAGAAAGAAAGCATTGCCCCAAGGGAAGGAGAGGCTGCTGCTGCTGTGCTGCTGCTGCTGCTGCGGGACCACCACCTCCACCACCCTTCCCAGAGGGACTTCTGCCTGGCAGGACCAGGCCCCAGGTACCCAGCCAGCCAGGACTGATTTACCACCTGTCCCTCTTTGGAGGGATACATAAGCCGGCTGGCTGAGGTGGCCTGGGAGACCCAGGCCCTGCAGGAGAAAGAAAGCATTGCCCCAAGGGAAGGAGAGGCTGCTGCTGCTGTGCTGCTCCTTTTTTTTTTTTTTTTTTACTTTTTGTTGGTGTGTTGATGCAATTTGAGATGAATGGGTGCCTGATTATATGAATGTATGTTTGTTTATATGCTGTATATATGGCTGTATGTATAGCTGTTTTTATACGTTTAATTGTTGTATATTTTAGTTGTATTATGTGCTTCAGAGAGAGTTTTATCCATCAGGCGGGGAGACTTGAGGGGGCCCCAATTGCCGTAGTGACGGACAAAGGAAGGTATGGCGCTGTGAGAAGGACGTGCCAGGTAAGGGGAACGCGGTCCAGACATGTTGTGGCTGTGCCTTGTTCCGGTCCTTCCCACACCCGCAAGGTCGTTGGTAGTCCTATCAGCCAACTCTCAGATCTCCAGTTGCTGTTATTAAATGCCAGATCGGTATATAATAAAACCTCCCTCGTCCACGATTTGATTGTGGATGAGGCAGCCGATCTGGCATGTATAACCGAGACCTGGGTGGGTGAGCAGGGAGGAGTTGGTCTCTCTCAGCTCTGCCCACCGGGGTACCTGGTCCAGCATCATGGTAGATCTGAGGGTCGGGGAGGTGGGGTTGCTGTCGTCTATAAGAGTTCCATCTCACTCACCAAGCACCATGTTCATTCAGTTACTGGCCTGGAGTGTTTACACCTTGTGTTGGGCCAGAGGGACAGGCTGGGAATCCTTTTGGTGTACCGCCCACCTTGCTGCCCAATGGCTTCCCTAACTGAGCTGGCGGAAGTGGTCTCGGATATATTGTTGAGGTCCCCCAGACTAATAGTACTGGGGGATTTCAACATTCATGCCGAGACCACTTTGTCTGGCGCGGCTCAGGACTTCATGGCTTCCATGACAGCCATGGGGCTGTCTCAATATGTTAGTGGTCCAACACATGTATCGGGGCACACTCTAGACCTTGTTTTTGCTACTGAGCATGGGGAAAGTGATCTGGATGTGGGGAGTTTTACAACACTCCCTTTGTCATGGACAGACCACTGCTTGCTGAAGTTTAGACTTTCAGTAACCTCTTCCCTCTGCAAGGGTGGGGGACTTATTAAAATGGTCCGCCCCCGGAGACTAATGGATCCTGAAGGTTTTCAAAGGGCTCTGGGGGATTTTCCGGCTGATAGGACTGGCGCTCCTGCTGAAGCCCTGGTCGCTCTGTGGAATACGGAGATGACCCGGGCTGTAAACACGATCGCTCCTGCACGCCCTCTCCTGTGTAGAGCTCATACAGCTCCATGGTATACTCCGGAGCTGAGAGCGATGAAGCAAGATAGGAGGAGGCTTGAGCGGAAATGGAGACGAACTCCCGACGGATACAATTATGCGCTGGTTAGTGCTTCGACTAAGCTCTATGTAGGAGCAGTGAAGGCAGCTAAAAAACATCATTTTGCTGCCACTATTAAATCATCTCTTTGCCGCCCAGCGGAGCTCTTTCGAGTTGTCCGGGGGCTTCTCCATTCAAATCCTCCGGACAGGGTGGAATCATCGGAGGCCCGCTGTAATCAGTTTGCCGATCACTTCCAGAATAAGATCTCATGTATCCGCCGGGACCTAGACTCTCAAGTTATAGCAGTAGATCCTAGTGAGGTGTCCGGAGCACAGTCTTGTCCTGTTTTGTTGGATGAGCTTCAGTTGGTTCAACTCGAGGACGTGGACAAGGTGCTTGGACAGGTACGTGCAACCACTTCGGTACTGGATCCTTGCCCCTCCTGGCTGATAAAAACTAGCAGGAATGGAACAGGTAGCTGGGCCAAGGAAGTGATAAATGCCTCTTTACGAGAGGGAGTGGTCCCGGGCTGTCTGAAAGAGGCAGTGGTGAGACCACTCCTGAAAAAGCCTTCCTTGGACCCAGACAATTTTAACAGCTACAGGCCAGTGGCGAATGTTCCATTCCTGGGCAAGGTCTTGGAACGGGTGGTTGCTGGCCAGCTCCAGGCGCTATTGGATGAAACTGATTATCTAGATCCATTTCAATCAGGTTTTAGGCCCGGTTTTGGCACTGAGACAGCCTTGGTCGCCCTGTACGATGACCTATGTCGGGAAAGAGACAGAGGGAGTGTAACTCTGTTGATTCTCCTTGATCTCTCAGTGGCTTTTGATACCATCGACCATGGTATCCTTCTGGAGAGGCTCGCGGAGTTGGGAGTTGGAGGTACTGCTTGGCAGTGGTTCCGCTCCTACTTGGCGGGTCGTCTCCAGAAGGTAGTGCTTGGGGAACATTGCTCGACACCGCGGGCTCTCCAATATGGGGTCCCGCAGGGGTCAGTTTTGTCCCCCCTGCTTTTTAATATCTACATGAAGCCGTTGGGAGAGGTCATCAGGAGTTTTGGAGTGCGTTGTCATCAGTATGCTGGTGACACGCAGCTCTACTTCTCCTTTTCATCTTCTTCAGGTGAGGCTGTCGATTTGCTGAACCGTTGCCTGGCCTCGACAATGGACTGGATGAGAGTTAACAAACTGAAGCTCAATCCAGACAAGACTGAGATGCTGTTGGTGGACGTGTTCTCTGATCGGATGGTGGATATATACCCTGTCCTGGACGGGGTTACACTCCCCCTAAAGGACCGGGTTCGTAGTCTGGGAGTCTTTTTAGACTCTTCCCTCTCACTTGAGGCTCAAGTAGCCTCGGTGGTTAGGAATGCGTTTTACCAACTTCGGTTGGTAGCCCAGCTACGTCCCTATTTGAGTAAAGAGGACCTTACATCAGTGGTACATGCTCTGGTAACCTCACGTTTGGATTACTGTAATGCGCTTTACGTAGGGCTACCTTTGAAGACAGTTCGGAAGCTACAACTAGTGCAAAATGCGGCGGCCAGATTGCTGACAAGGACCAAGCGGTCCGAGCATATAACACCTGTTCTGGCCAGCTTGCACTGGTTGCCAATATGTTTCCGGGCTAGATTCAAAGTGTTGGTATTAACCTATAAAGCCTTATACGGTGCGGGACCACGATACCTTGCGGAACGCCTCTTCCGATATGAACCGGCCCGTGCACTACGTTCTGCTACGAAGGCCCTCCTCCGGGTTCCAACTCACAGGGAGGCCCGGAGGGTGATGACAAGATCTAGGGCCTTCTCAGTGGTGGCTCCCGAACTATGGAACAGTCTCCCTGAGGAAGTACGCCTGGCGCCGACTCTGCTCTCCTTCCGGCGCCAGGTCAAAACCTTCCTATTCTCTGAAGCATTTTAAGTTACATTGATCTAATTTTAATAATGTTTATTGTATTGTTGATTGTATTTTAATATTATTTTGTTGTTCATTGTATTTTTATACTATTTTATGTTCACCGCCCAGAGAGCTATCGCTAGTCGGGCGGTATATAAATTTAATAAATAATAATAATAATAATAATAATAATACCAGAAAATTTAAAACTAAATTTTATCAAGTTTTTCAGGCCCTGGTCTAAAAGCCATATTGTTTCCCTAAAGCTTTCCTACAGCTATACAAAGGATTGAATGCTGCCATAGCTGAATTAAATTCTCAGTATTAAAGGCACATTTATTTCGTTACCTGCAGTCAGCTAAGTAAGAAGTGTATGTGTATGTTGTGTGTACCTCCCTTTATTCTCATGCCAAAGAAAATCTTGGTAAGCAGTCTAGTATAGCAGTGCAGAATATTCTAGCAGTGCAGAATATTCTCTAGCAGCCAGATTTCAGGAGGAAAACAAGGCAGAATAGGGTTGCCCGATTCAAAATGGAACTTTACTGTGCCTGGTTCATTCTTGTGTATATCAGAAGGGACAGCTTTTCCCCTTACTGTGCTGAAAAGGTAGAAGATGCTTTTGTATAATAAAATTCTTTTGCTGTACAGGTCTTCAGTATGTTACTAGCCCTATTTTTGTTGAACTAGGCAAAGTTGTGGGCAGCTGGTGTTGAAACTGTCTTCTGCAAGGCTGCTTTTCTATAGCTATGAGAATTCATGCAGGGTTTGTAGCTTCCAAAGCATCACTATACTTTAAGATGTGCAGTACAACAGCAGGACAAACCTTCCTCTTTCTTTTAATCCTGAATTGGCTTACATCCAGTATGAGAATGGAAATGCAGGCATCCTTTGAAAATTTGCACTTCTCCTAATTTTGCAATGCAGTTTTCCAAACCGAAAAAGCACACACAACAATGTGTACATATGTGAAAATAAAATGTGTATAGTATTAGGGGAAATTGCTTGCAAAAAAGCATGTATCAGGCAAAGCTGTAAACAACAGTATTAGAAGAAATGTAAACAAGAATGTGGATTTTTATTTTTTATAATAGAAAACGGATGCGGAAATGGGTCAATCTGAGCTCAATGTTAGAAAAATGAGAAAGTAAGGGAAATCAAAACTGACAGCTTCATCCTTCCCTAGTACCTGCCGCTTGTCTTTATAATGGGGAAGGGTTGTAGCTCACTGGTAGGGCACACACTTTCCATGCAAAAGGTCCCAGGTTCAGCTTCTGGTATCTCAAAGCACAGCTGGGAAAGGCTTCTGCCTGAAATCCCAGAGAGTCATTGCCAGTCAGTGTAGACTATAGATAATACTGCGCTTGATGGACCACATGGCTCATCCTATGTTTATCCAGTTTTTGTAACAGGCTGTACGGACCATTAGAAAAAGGGAAAGAAGGGGATTCTTTAGAGCTTAAATCAAGGTGTTAAAATCTGTCCTTCCCTTTTGTACACATTTCACCTGCATGTCAGTATGTTGAGTAAAGAGAGGCAGCATTACTGGTTTCAACATTACTGGTTACTGGTTTCAGTAATGGAGCAGGAGAAGAAGATTTATTTATTTATTTATTGCACTTGTATACCACCCCATAGCCGAAGCTCTCTGGGTGGTTTACAGCAATCAAAAACATTAAAACAAATATACAATTTTAAACACATATTTTAAAACAATTTAAAACACAATTTAAAAATTTAAAACAATATAAAAACAATTTAAAACACATGCTAAAATGCCTGGGATTTTACCAAATTTTTACCACATTCCTCCTCTCTTGTGGCCCCACTCCTTTCAAAGAAAACAAATCTTCACCAATATTGCAACCCCCACTTATAGAATAAAAATTTAAAAGTTTGATTTAATTTAATTATTGGGGTAAATTTACCTATTTTGTAGGACTCAGCTCCTAAGAATTTATTCTGATTTACCACATTAATGATAGGCAGATTATATGAGTAGTGTCAGAGCCTGGGATCTTCCACAAAATGTACTGAGAAATAATTCTCATTTTTAGCTGTTTCTGTTGGCTACTGTAATGTTTTCACAGACAAAAAGGGGTATGTGTATGTGTGGTTGAATCCATCCTTTCCTGTCATTTGCAAAGATCTTTGAAAAAAGCACTTCAAATAAACATTTCAATTCCCTACCAGGATTTTCTTCTCACATAGGAAGCTGCCTTATACTGAGTCCATCTAGCCCAGTACTGTCTGCACTGACTGGCAGCAGCTCTCCAGAGTTTCAGGCAGGAGTCTTTCCCAGAAGGTCTCTCAGGCTCAGTCCCTGATGGCACCTCTTCTACCTGGAGATGCCATTGGGGACTGAACCTGAGGGACCTTCTGCATGCAAGGCAGATACTGCAGTGGCCCTTTCTCTGCATTCACGTCTTACTCAACTGTGCTGAGGGGAGGCAATGGAACCAATTACTTAGAGAGATAGTGAGCTCTCCGACACTGGAGGCATTCAAGAGGCAGCTGGACAGCCATTTGGATTGCTGCATTGAGCAGGGGGTTGGACTTGATGGCCTTGATTCTATTTTATTTATTTATTTATTTATTTATTTATTTATTGTATTTATATACCGCCCCATAGCCGAAGCTCTCTGGGTGGTTTACAATAACTAAAAACATTAAAAACAAATATACAAATTTAAAAATACATCTTTTAAAAACAATTTAAAACACAATTTAAAACACATGCTAAAATGCCTGGGAGAAGAGGAAAGTCTTGACCTGGCATCGAAAAGATAACAGATTCTAGAATTAATCTTGGAACCCCTTATTGCCACGTGGCACTGTTGTATCAAAGCACCAGGGCAAGCCAAGGACAGAACAGTAGATGAAAGGCTGCCCTTTTAAGCAAATACTATTTTTTTAAAGTTACAAATCCATTTCTCAAAAAAAAAAGGCATTCACAATAATTCAGCTACAATTCACCTGTATGTTAAGAAGTGTGTATAGTGCACAACAATTACACTAAAGGATACCTCCACATTACAGGGCTTACATGCAGAGAAACCTTCAGATAATGTAGACTCATATAAACACAGATGCAATACTCCAGCATGCCTCAGTCCATCAGAAACCCCCATAAAAATGTCTAATAAGAGGAATCACCTTTGATGTCTAGTGCAGAATAAACACACAGTACTGGTGAAGGTTTAATGCTAGTAGTACTACTAATATGGCACTTTATATGAGGGACTGAAAAAAGGGCCTTTCTAGGGACAAACTATTAGTCTCTGAACATGCCCTGTTACCACCAGGCATCATAAATGTACAAGTTTCCAAGTTAAAGAGACGCATGATAACTAGGACCTCCTGCCAGACCTGGTTTCAAATCCCTGCTCAGCCCTGAAGCTCGCTGGGTAACCTTGGGCCAGTAACTGTCTCTCAGTGTAACCTACCTCCAAGGGGTGTTGAGAGGATAAAATGGGGAGGGGAAGAACCATCTTTGAGCTCCTTATAGAAAGAGCAAGATGTAAATGAAAATAATAATAGGAGCTTCCCAGCTACAACTGGGGTGGTGGGGAGGCGAGAGGGAGAAGAGAGGAAATTCACATACAAAAGCCCTAGGACGGACCTGAACAATGGAAGTTTGCCTGTAATAAGGAGAGGGAAACTCTCTCTCTTTCTCTCTGGTCAGTGGGGCAAAGGGAATGAGGGCGTGGGGAGGCAATAATTATTATGTAATTCAGGCTGCTAATTCCATAAAGGAAGCCACAGACCTGAATTTACAAGAACTGAACAGGGTGGTTCATGACAGATGTTCTTTGAGGTCACTGATTCATAGGGTCACCATGTCGTAATCGACTTGAAGGAACGTAACAACATCAACAAATTAAGGCTGCAATCCAGTGCATTTCCCTGGGAGTGAGTCCCACTGGACCCAATGTAGCTTACTTCTGAGTAGACAATATTGGATTGTGGCCTAGGAAAACCAGGAAAGCCTTCTTACCTTCCTTCCAAGCTCCACAGCCCACTCTTACGCTGCAATTCTAACTATATTTACCTGGGAAGAAGCCCTTCTGAATTCAACAGAGCTTACTTCTGAGCAGACATTAGAATAGACATAGTTAGGCTCTTTTTCAGCCATTTCCTGCCTCCCCTCAGCATTGCCTCGCTTCTGCTGCTACAGGCCGGTAAGCTCTGCCCCTCCTCCCATGCCTGAAACTCAGGACAGGTGGGCAGCTCTTTAGCAACTGTCCTGGTGCTTCTCTTCCCCGGTAGCAGCTTAGCTGAACAGGGCAGACTGTTGCTGTAGAGCTGACAGGGCTTGCCTGTACCACCATCCACTGATTCCCTCCTCTGCTGATGGCCTGTGCTTATCCCGGGAGGACCTCTTGGAGCCCTGTGTGACATCCTGGGCCCTTGGGCCAGTGCCCCACCTGGCCATGTGCTAGTGCCTGGCCTGTTCATGACATAAACCTCTTTTAGGTTTGCTCTATGCATGGAGGGGGAGTGTGCCTATTGGCTCTGCCTCTGACATCATATACTCTGTTGGCCCCACCTCTAACTTCTCAGCATTCAGTGGGACATTTGAAAAGGGGCAGCTATGTGAATACAGGTGTACAGACATTAGAGGCAGGGCCAGCTGAGTAAACATGGGGAAGGAATGTCTTAAAACCCCCCACACTGTAGAGTTTGTGGGAATTACTTGAGGAATACTTATTACATGGGATCTGAAACAAGGGATTGCCCTTCTCCCATCTCTAAAATATATCCCTCCCCATAAGATATAAGCCAGGTTTTATCTTACGTTTTTAATGCCATGTAACCCGTGTGAACCTTGCTATTGCATATGGTGCCAATTCTCTGTTAACTTTGTTTGGGTAGCATATCCTCAATATTACAAACTGAAATATTTGTCAAAATGAAGTTGTGGAAAATTTATATTTAAGTACAGGAGAGGTATGTATAATTTATCTCGAACAGAAGGAGTAGAGCTCTTTCTTCAGTCTATACACATAAGGTTAAGAGCTGCATATGCATACTTTCTATGGCTTTCATGAATCATAAACCTCACTCCTGCTTCTTGGGGATAAATTATTTCACTCCGCTTATATATTCTTTGGATAAAAGATACAACTGCACATGTTTAGATTCATGAAACCAAAGACAAAATCCTATTTGTGTGCTTGTGTGTAGATAGACACACACACACACACACAAAACTATCATACTGTGTGAATATAGAGCCTTGTATACCTGAAATGAATTGTGCATAGCCCATTAAAGTGTTGGCATCCCATTGAAATCTGTTTGGTAAGGGAAGGAATAAGAGAAGATGAGGCTACTGGAAATGAGCCACTGCATAAATTCCATAGCTGATCACATCTGAGCACAGATAATAGCCTTTTTTAATACACAGAGAGAAATAGGTCTGAAGGTGGTTCATAAATTAGTGATGGCAATCTATGTTGTCCTTAGCCCATATATATTTTCTAAGGGTCCATTCACAAGCAGGGCACCTCAGTAGTATCATGTTTCGATGTCAACATATTAATGTAAGAACTAGTAGACATTGTCTAATTGTTAGGAATTTATTAGGAAAGTGTTAAGAAAGTGTGATTTGTTATTGTATTTTCACTGGAAGTTCCTATTGTTGCTTTTTAATAATGTTATCTTGCTATTTAATTATTGTAAATCGTATTGTTTTTATTGATATGTATTTCTATATTTGTGTTTATTTTTTGTAAGCCGCCTTGAGGGCCTTTTGGCCAAAAGGCGGCATAGAAATAAACAACAACAACAATAATAAAAACAGAGAGGGGAGAGGGAGAGAGAAATTCTTAGGATTTTCAAGAAATGTGGCATTCCCAAGATACTTAACTTCTTGTTGAAGGATTAAAGTGTATATCCTGAAGAATACCATCTGCATGAATATAGCTAAGGGCTCATCCAAAAATGGTGAATATTTTTGGCAGTGTTGAAAAATGATCTTGCTTTTTGGACAATTTTTCAGCACTCTGCAAAAATGTTTGCCTATTAATTACATCCCACTGACAGGCTTTCACTCTCAGTTGACTTCATTTGCAGTTAGTAATGTCCTCACATAGTTAAATCTGATTGATCTTGAAGCATTGTGGCATCATCACTGTGTTCTCTTATTTGGTGGATCAGTCAAGTGACTAATCCAGGCAGCATTATCTTCATTTTCAGTTGTCCTTCTTTGCCCACCATGATGTCATTATGTAGCCAAATCTGCTTGGCAGCATAGTATCATCATAACATCCATGAGTTCACTATGTGATCTGGAGAAAGAAGACTGGTGCTGAAGAACTGGTGTGTGTGTGTTGTCACTGAACAGGGTCAAATGAAGGGAAATATTTATACAAATTACCCCAAGAAAACTGCTAATTTTGCCCTGAAAAGTTGAAACTGGAAAATACTCAGTATAGTCCAACTATAGCCTAACATAATACTTTGAAGCATGGTATACTGGACAAACATGAGAAAGGTTACAATTTGTGCCAGATTATTAGATTCAGAATAGTAACTATCATAGCTGAAGGAGCAAGTTCCATAAATCTCGTGTCTCTGTTTTATTCATTTCATCCACTTTCGGCTTGATCTTCATTCTGGCACTTAGCCAGTACCTGCAAATATATATGAATGGCTGTCTACAGCCCATGCCAGACCTGTACCTAAGATGTAGAGTAGCCAAACAGCAATTGGCAGTAGTACACAAAACTGGAAAACTGAAAGTGCATAAATGCCACACATGCACACCCTCTTATGAACTTGGATGCAGAAATTAAAGGTATATCATCTGGCAGCATGTGATTTTCCATCTATGCTGTAAACATTATTCATAGTTATGACTAAATACTAATGAATGACAGATTTGAAGTTACCATCTAGCCTTTAGAGTAATATCAAGCTGGGATGGCAGGGATGAGGTTATCGAACCAACACATTTAATGGCATCATGTTACGAAGGCTCAATAACACAAAAAAACGCAAAGGTGAAATTGCTGAACTGTTCACTAAAATGTGTTTTGACTAAAATCAATGTTTTTACTAGATAATTGGAAGGAAGAGAATATCACTCTGCTTCTTAAAAATGATCCAAGAAAGTTATTGCTCCATATAACTTATTTCCTAGGTAAATGGGTGGAAAGCATTATTAAGACTAGCATTGTTAAACACAGAAAAACAAAGTCTTGCTGAGGAAGAATCAGTATGGTTTCCAGAAGAGTAAATATCACTTATTAGAATTCTTCAAGAGCTTAACCTTAAAATCTACCCCTTTTAAAACAATTAGCTAGGACCCAAAAGCTTATGCAGGGAGTTTCATCTCAGTAGCAGTCATCAGGGTGAGGCAGCACCACTTATCTGGCTTCCCAACACCAGGGTTGCTGCCAGTTACTGAAGGGGAAGGGTGAGGCAGCAAGGAAGTCGGCATGGTTCAGGCATAGTAATGGAGCCAACCCACTGCTCCTGCGGTGTTGACCTCCCTGCCCCCCTTTCTCTCATTAACTGGCAATGTCCCTGGCGTTGGGAAGCAGTGCTGCCTTGCCCTGCCCTGCCAACCACTGCTGCTTCGTTGCATGCACTGGAGCTTCCCAGCCCCCTCCTTCCTGAAAAGTCATTCATAAAAGTCAGAAGCCACCTATAACAGGGCACAAAAAGTTAACCAGAACTGACTTCAGAGAACATATTATGGGCTTATCCAAACGGAGCGGGATAATCCACTGTTTCCTGTTCGGGTTGTCAGCTGATAGTCCTCACTTTGCCTTCCCCCCCCCCGCTGTTTCCCATTGGAAAAAACACTTTTTTTGTGGCACAGCGAGATTCCCAATTTCAAACAGCAAATCACATTTTTGCCGGTATTGGAAGGAGCGGATTTAACCCGCGAAAATGCGTAACGCTGCGCGACGTCATTTGGACAACTGAAAAATAATAAACACACACAGTGCGTGTGTCACACATTTTGCGGTCGTCTGGATGAGCCCTATGTCAGCCTTTCAAAAACTTCAATGATTCCCTGTTGGTTTCTGGTGCATTCCAAAGTGATGACCCTTGACCTTTAAACCTCTGGGTTTGAGGTATTCAAGAGAATGCCTTGTCCCTTCCACATTCCCCTGGTGTGCTAACAATATTACCTGAGGACCTGCTTTGGGTGCCACAGTGAAGTGAAATGAGAAAGATGGTGCCAACTTCAGTAGAGCATACTCACTGCAGAACTCCCAGTCCAATAAGTTCCGCCAAACAACCTCTCTTCATTTTGGATGGTTGGCTAACATTACAATTCCATGCATGTCATCCCAAGTAGGGATGTACAAATCTATGCATGTGCCACTTTTGCATGTTTTTACCCATAATTCCATTCTGCTTTCATACTGAGTGTGTCCTCAATTAACTTCAACTGCAGCAGGATGCAGAGCCTCTGTGGAATGAAATTGTAGCTCTTCATCCCCTACCAACATTTTACCTAAAGTTACACCGCTGATGTAGAGACTGTATTTATCATTGCTTTCTTTAGCATTCCATAGAGATCAGAACATGGTCTCAGTCTCCCTATTATATGACAGGAACACAATAACCAAATCTGTAATTCTGATAGCCAGACTCAGCTCTTTGGTGTTAGGCGCCAAGACCACAGAAAGATCCCTTGAGGACTTCTTCCATACACTTCTCTAAGCTGCTGCATCTCAAAAAGCATATTGTAAAGCCAGAAGTAAGGGGGATGGAGCCTTACAAGGAAACGTTACAGAGTCCAGCACTTAGTGAGGGGGGATGTTGAGCAAAGGAGGGCATGTTAGAGGTATATAAAATTATGCACGGTACTGAAAAAGCAGATACAGGGTTTTTCCCCCTCTTTCAAAATATTAGAATCCAACGTCATCCAATGAGTGTTGAAAGATTCTAGACAGACAAGAGGAAGTACTTCTTCACACAGCACATCGTTAAACTATAGAATTTCCTACCACAAGATGTAGTGATGGTCATCAACATGGGTGGCTTTAAAGGGGAGGGGCAGAGCTTGGAAAAGTTACTTTTTTGAACTACAGCTCCCATCAGCCCCAGCCAGCATGGCCACTGGATTGGGCTGATGGGAGTTGTAATTCAAAAAAGTAACTTTTCCAAGCTCTGGCGGAGAGGTTACACAATTTCATGGAGGACAAGGCTATCAATGGCTGCTACCAATGATGACTGTGTACTGTTTCCAATATCAGAGCCAATGTGTCTCTGAATACCAGTTGCTGGGGATCTATAGTAGGAAACAGCTGTTGCATTCATGTCCTGTGGGCTTTCTAAAGGCATCTCACTGGCCTCTGTGAGAACAAGATGTTGTAGGCCTTTGGTCTGATCCAGCAGGGCTCTTCTTGTGTTCTTAACTAAAACAAAGGAAGATAGCACTGTGAGAGATGAATCACAGATATATGCTTTTAACATAAACCTCTCATTCCAACCCATTTGTGAGATGGAAGAGGGAGATATTTCTTGGGACATGGCTTTCTAGATGCCAAGTAATGTCCTCGAGATGATTCCCCTTCCCTCCTGAATGGCTCTTCTACTTGTTCCTTGTAACAGATGACACTAAGAAGCCACAATCTGGCAAGCAGTAACTAATATGAACTTCCCTTTTACTCCACTGCGGAATGTTTGTGCCAGGAGAGAGATGGAGGGTAATGGGGCCCATGAATATGGGGACAAACTTTTTCTTGACCCCCACAATTACTCTCAATTGGCTTTATAGAGCTGAGCCATTAAGTAACTAAGGATGGATTCACACATTCTAAGAAATGCCAAAAAGGAGGTGCACAAGTGCTTCATGCTTTCAGTTTTCAGTCTAACTTGCACATCTTCCCCATGAAGATTAATTCCACATGCCTTGTCACAGAAAAGATGTGCAACACCCTAATCTTTGTGCAGTACACCAGATGCACAAAAAGAATATATCCAATTACTGTCCTCTCCTTCAGTAAGTTTGCTTTAAGGCCCCTTTAAGTACCTGCCATGATTGCATCTTGCAGCAATTAATTTTATAAATACATTATGTGATGTGTGAAGAAACATTTCCTTCTCACAGGCAGTGAATCTGAGGCCAACTGAGTTACATTTTTAGGCACATTATCTTCGATAACCCCAAGATCTCTTTTACCAGTCATTGTAAGCCCCATCAGTGTGTATGTGAAGTTTGGCTTTGTTTTGCTCCAATGTGCATCATCGGCACTTGTTTTGGCTGTTATTTGCTACTCTGTTGCCCTGCTTGCAGAGATCTAGAACATCATACTAAATTAGAAGCCCCAGGGCTGGCACCAGGCATGACTGGGCCCTTGGGCATTGCCTGCCCCAGGCCCACAGCACTGTAGCCCAACACTACCAATACAGATGGCACAGGGTTAATAAGCCTGTCCGCATGCCCCACCTACCTCTCATGTCATGTGAATGATGTGCACATGTAGTGTGCATGCCTGCCATCAACCAAGATGGCACTGGGGGTGTCAGCCCCTTAGGGAAGCCCCTGCTGCCATCTTGGGTGATGGCAGGCTTCTTGGGTGATGGGAAAGGTACGTGGGGTGTGCGTGTAGACTTATTAAAGCCTGCACCATCTGTACTGGGAAGGATGTCTGGGAGCTCCATCTCTATGATCCCTGGCAGGGCTGGGTTGCAGGACCCAATGCTGCCATGGTTCACAGAATGGGAGTGCTACCCTCCCACCCTAAGGGGGAGTCCTTCAGGGGCCCTTCTGGGCTGCAGGGACCCTCAGCCAGGGCCCAACCTGGCCGCCCTCTGACACCGTCCTTGAGAAGCCCCTCTTTCAGAGGATTAAGCAAGATGTATGAATATTTGTGTGTGTGTGTGCATTTTTTTCCCTAAGTGGATCAGAACTAAACCTAAATATACAAGGACCACATCCACACCAGACATTTATTCCACTTTAAACAGTCATGGCTTCCCCCAAAGAATCCTGGGAAGTGTAGTTTGTGAAGGGTGCTGAGAGTTATCAGGAGACTCCTATTCCCCTGACAGAGTTCCGATGGTCAGAGTGGTTTAACATCAGCCCCTCTTCCCAGACAATTTTGGGAATTGAAACTCTGTAAGAGGAATAGGGATCTCCTAACAACTCTCAGCACCCTTCACAAGCTACACTTCTCAGGATTCTTTGGGGGAAGCCATGACTGTTTAAAGTGGTATAAATGTCTGGTGTGGATGTAGCCAATATCTCCAGTGCCTTGGACCCAAATAGGAACTGAAACCCAAAAGCAAGTGTCATTAACCAGTTCAACATGAGCAGTAAGTTCATATGCAAGTGTTTGGGAGATTCTTTGGGTGGGTAACAATTCATTAAGGGACTCACTCTGTTCCAACTCTAGAATCAAAGAAGGGGGAGACACTACATCCCAAGAAAGCTTGGTGGGAAAAGAGAGGAAGGAGCAGGAGAAACTTTATTGGGATTGCTACTTCTTACTTCTCCATCATTTATTTTGCCTCCAGGTATTGTTTGCTTGTTAAAGAACATTAGAAGAGCCCTGCTGGATCAGGCCAATGGCCCATCTCATCCAGCATCCTCTTCTCACAGTGGCTAACCACATTTTTATGGGCCTTTGCTGTTCATTTATTTGTTTCAGGTATTTATACACCACGTAATAGTCAGGAGTTTTTGTTTTTTTAAAAAATTAAAATCATACAAAGAATAACAATTGAAGTTCATCATAGAACAGAAAACTACCTGCAGATGCCAGATGAAGTAAGAGAGATTTGTCAAGCTCCTGATATTCAGCAGAGAGGAGCCCTACCTAATTTCAGTTGGGATTAGGTTCTAGTAGTGACAAGCTGTGTATCTAAACCATGGGGAATCACTAACAGAGACTCCCCCGAAGATCTCAGTGATTGGGCAGGGAGATAAGTGATCAGGCAGTCCTTAAGATATCCTGGATCCAAGTTGTTAAGGGCCTTGTAAATTAATACAAGAACCTTGAACCTGGCCCAGTAACATATGGGCAGCCAGTGCACGCTTT